>NW_023495301.1:0-55436 GCF_904425465.1 Colossoma macropomum | reverse complement strand
GGCTGCTTTTCTCTCTGCCCCTGTGCGCATGCGTGAACAGAGAGCGATGACATCACAACGCTGGAGGTAAACAGACTGTGGGCTTTTCTTTCCCTCCTTTCTGTCAGGAGCTGAACGGCTGACTGTGTCTGCAGTGCATCTTACAGTGCAGTGTTAGTGGAGGATTCTGATTATGCAGTGATGTAGAAACAGTGAACTGAACTAATTTGTTTACTGTAAATATGTTACCTTAGTGTGACGTCAGTCTGCTAGCTAACTATGTTAACTTGTTATTTAATGGTTTTGTGTACCAAACTAGCGCAAACTAGGTGTTACTGTTGTTCGTTAGCTAGCGGGTTAGTTCGCAGTTAACGTTAGCGTGTTAGCACGTTAGCTAGCGGGGTAGTTCATGGTTAGAGCATCAGCACGTTAGCTAGCGGGTTAGTTCGTGGTTAGAGCGTTAGCACGTTAGCTAGCGGGTTAATTCGCGGTTAGCGCGTTAGCACGTTAGCTAGCGGTGTAATTCGTGGTTAGATCGTTAGCACGTTAGCTAGCGGGTTAATTCGCGGTTAGCGCGTTAGCATGTTAGCTAGCGGGTTAATTTGCGGTTAGCGCGTTAGCACGTTAGCTAGCGGGTTAGTTAGTGTGTTAGCACGTTAGCTAGCGGGTTGGTTCGCGGTTAGAGTGTTAGCACGTTAGCTAGTGGGGTAATTCGTGGTTAGAGCGTTAGCACGTTAGCTAGCGGGTTGGTTCGCGGTTAGAGCGTTAGCACGTTAGCTAGCGGGTTAATTCGCGTGTTAGCACGTTAGCTAGCGGGTTAGTTTGCAGTTAGAGCATTAGCACGTTAGCTAGCGGGTTAATTCGTGATTAGCGCGTTAGCACGTTAGCTAGCGGGTTAGTTAGCGTGTTAGCACGTTAGCTAGCGGGTTGGTTCGCGGTTAGAGCGTTAGCACGTTAGCTTGTAGTTAGCGCGTTACCTCAGGGGCAGGACATTAGCTACCTTCTCTCCGAGGTGGGGTCGTAGTTTCAGTGGTGTGGTCATTAAGCTGAGGTGTGTTTGTGTTTTGCAGTCTTACTGGGTCTGGCTAACTGTACTGTATTCTAAACTCGTATTGCTGTTCTGTGATGCAAAATGCTTAGAGAAATAAAAGTGGAGATATTTTATGAACAAGATCAGTATTAATATGAAGTATAAGGAACAGCTGCTGTCCAGCACTGGCCAAGACTTTGATGACAACACAGAAGTGCTACCCATCAAAAGAAAGCAGTAAGTTTTGATCCTATTTTGATTCATGTTCTTTATTATGTCTTACACAACAGTTAGTCCCGACCTTACAGTCTGATTGGTAGAGAAGCGTCTAACCGTGCTGATATTTATGATGACATCATGACTTTTTATACCAATACTGTATCACTTTACAACAGCCAGCTTTAGGCACTTTTCTTAGTCGCTTTGTATTTCTGCTCATACAAAATGAGAAATAGTGAAATAAAATGGAGGACTTTAACGTAACATATTACCTGCCTTGCATGTTGATGCCAGAGGAGGTTTGAACTCTGCGGTTATTGATAATGATATTGGTGACCTTTATGCTCTATGCTCCTGAACACTTGGCGACCTGTAACTTTACGTGGTCTGACATTTCGTGGCTGAGTTGCTGTGGTTCCTAAACACTTTGTCTTTTCAATAATACCTCTCAGAGTCGATTATGGAAAATCTAGGAGGAAGAAATTTCACAAACTGACTTGTTGCAACAGTGGCATCCTATTACAGAACAACGCTCGAATTCACTGAGCTCTATGGTCCCATTCTTTCACTAGTGTGTGTAAAGGCAGGCTGCATGGCTGGGTGCTTGATTTTATACACCTGTGGCAATTAGACTGAAAAACACCTGAATTTAATGATTAAGAGGTATCTATACGTCCATATAGTGTATGTTATTGCATCACGCTTCTAGTTTTAATGGCACACAGCTGTTTCTTCACCTATACATGCTCCTGTTGTGCTGTTCCAGTGGGTTCATTGGTCTGGAGTTCATGGGGTTGCTCATTACCAGCCAAAGGGGCATAAAATTACTCAGGCCACACCTGGACCACGTTGAATTTTCTTGCTGGCTGCTTGCATGGATGTGCATGACTAGATTAGCCACAGTATTTTCTTATTATCATTGAGTCATTTACTGATATCACCTACCAGATAGCGCCAAAGCACCAACTGTTAAGGGAATTACTGTAGTAATTTTTTGTGATTTTGTCTGCGTTAGTATATGCAGCCCATACCTGTTATTAAACTCCTGAACTAACTGGGGCTAACCCCACTTGTTTATTATCCAATGGTAAAGGGGTTCTGTACCGTTAGTAATGGTAATAAGCAGACATCCAAAATGTTTTTTGTCAATGCAACTCATTCTTGTCACATCCCCAAGCTACTTACCACAACACTGTAACACTGTTTACCACTGTAAAAATGTGTGAAAAATGTATATATAGTTGAAACTGCATGTGCTTCCACTATGCATGTGTAAACTTTGTAGCTTTCTTGTAGCAAACATGACATGGAGCTGTCTCTCATTTAATGACTATGAATTTTTATAATTCAGTGAATGGGTGCTTATAAGTTATTCTGACCGGGTTACTTTGTGGATCAGCTTTAGTCCAGCTCCATGTTATGTCCAGTACAATTTCATCTACCCAGTCCCAGTGTGACATAAGAATACAGCAAGTTTCATAATTTACTACTTTGTCTGACAAACTATTAGTTCTCACTTTATTCAACAAGATTCATTTAGAAAGTGATCAGATTTACATTTTTTTGCTCATGTTCAAACTTTCTGACCTTTCCCTTGGAATTTAAGGACATCCTTTTAATAAAATCCTTTTAGTACCACATATGCACATTTGCATTATTATATTCAGCATAGAATCATGAGCCACCTGAGTTATTTAGCCTCTGACTTTATTTTATCTTGTTTTTATAACTTCTGATGTTGTAATGACACTTGTTTTAGTTTTAACAACAATAAATCTTACATTGTGCTGCTTTAACAATTGAATTATGTAGAAATCTGGAAAAAATGGTGGAATTCCCCATATAGCGATTTTTTTAAAAATATTTTTTTTAGAAAGAAAATAAAAATACATGTTGCCCTTTGCCTTTAAGAAACTGTAGGGATTGCGTTTAATCTTTTTTGATTTTTTTCTTTTTTTTTGGTGAATGAACCTGTGTAACACACCGTACCTGAAGAATCAGTGTATAATAATGATAAAGCAGCTGAGGCAGAGTATATTAGATAACTACACACTGCATAAAAGAACTTTTAACAACTGTAAATAGGTAATTTAGATAAAAGCTCATAATTTAGTCATGCAAAGAAATCAGATGCTGTATAATACATCCAGTTCAGTATCAGAGCTTTACAGTAAAAAGGGACACCATTCTACTGTACAGTACATGGACCCTGGAATATACTGACCAACTCCTCTTAGTAAGAAGACTAATAACACAGATGGGTGATGAATCAGTCAGGAAGCAGGAATTATGCAATGCTGAATTTTATTTGAAATCAATCACAGCCCCTTGTACACACAGATTACAGTGATGTAGTGTTACTGGATCTTTGCTTTTAGATCAAACATAGAAACTGAAACACATGATCATAATAATCTTTTATGTTTAATATCTGGGGCTCTCAGAGCTGAAGAGTTGATTATTATAAGTGATTTCTGATACATGCAGAAGGGTACTGGAAGGAACAGGTCAGGTCAGTTTAGCCTTCCAAACCACCTAAAACAAGAGAGAAAGTCCATTAGCTCAAGTCATCAAGCCTCCTCAACTCATCCAGAATGCAGCAGCACAGCTCGTCTTCACTCTTCCTAAGTTCAGTCACGTCACCCCACTGCTGCGCCCTCTTCACTGGCTTCCTGTAGCTGCATCAGATTTAAAACCTTGATGCCTATAAAACCAAAAACGGACCAGTCCCTCCCTCCCTGATGACAATGGTCAAATCTCAAACTGTACCTCGAGCCCTTCGAGCTTCCAGTACAGCTCAGCTTGACCCGCCATCCTTCAAGATGTGTGGAAGACGAGCATCAAGACCGTCTCTTTTTACAGCACTTAAGTGAGCACTAATTATTACTTATTGAAATGTTTTGCACTCTTTCCTTTCTCTAGGTATCAACATGAGCAGGTCTTTCTCTCTCTAACCTATTTGTTCTAGCGAAGACACTTTCTCTGAGTCGCTCTGGATAAGAGCATCTGCTAAATGCTATAAACATAAATGTATAAATATACAGTTGTATGCAAAACAACTGGTAAAAATTGGCCCATATAATAATAAGCAGACTTACGGTACATTTCTGCATGACAAGAAACACAGCGAGACACTGACGCAGTAAAAGTGGGTGGTACCTTCCTTTAGTCTAATAAATATTACCATTTGCAACTATGCTATAACTTATGCTGTTTCTGTGGCCCAAATACTGATGACCCATCCTTTCATCCTATTTTGTTCACACATCTTTCAAATCTCTCTTAACTCTCCAATTATAATTGGATACTTTAATACAGTTATTGGTCCAGATTTAGTAAGGATCGGTAATTTACTCAACACACAGAACTGG
Organism: Colossoma macropomum; assembly: GCF_904425465.1. NCBI lineage: Eukaryota > Metazoa > Chordata > Actinopteri > Characiformes > Serrasalmidae > Colossoma > Colossoma macropomum. The sequence continues at coordinate 50,837 of NW_023495301.1, read as the reverse complement.
CCATCCACAGAGACAATAAAACAACTCCTGTCCGATTTGGGCTTGGTGATGGTTGGTGTCTTGAACACCTGAGTTCTCATTTTACTCAGCAGTTCACGGCTCAAATTCCCACATAGACTTCCTCTTAATCAGAAATTCAGTTATACCATATACAGTGACCACGCTTACATGGAACGCAGATCATCCATATAATTCAGCCCTCAGATGGCACTCTAACACGTACCTACCAAAAGATCTGGATTATAGTAATAATAATAATTACATATTTTATAATAATATATAATTTATAGATTTTAAAAGAGCATGGCCATTCTTCCTGGAAATAAATGATTCCTCTGAAACTCCACCAATATTTATATGGGAAACAGGAAAAGCTGTACTAAGAGGCAAAATAATACCATACTCTTCCTATAAAAAAAGAAAGATACAGAAATGAATTATAATTTAGAACAGAAAATTAAAGAATCAGAGAATAAGATGGTAAATAACCCCACTAAGAACACTGAGTATGAATTACATGAATACAAATTACAAAAATTCATGAACAAAACCCAGTTTTTACACTTCTCATTGCACTAACCATCACCAAGAAAATGATTTTCATGAAATCAAGAAAAACATTAACTTCACCAACTGTAAAAAAAACTTCCTAACTGACTATCAATGGGAAAAAATTCTAACACTAAACCCACAGAAGTGAACTCAGCCTGGACTCACTCACTTCCCTCTTACATTAGTGACTCCTCCAACAGCTGATGATACCCTTATTAGACTGTCCTCTCTCTCTCTCACTCTCTCTCTCACTCTCTCTCTCTCTGTCTCTCTCTCTCTCTCTCTCTCACTCTCACACACACAAAATATCAAATAACTGTATTGTTAATAGTTCTGGTTTACTATCTATGTCTAAGTAGTTCTTAGTTTAAATTTCAGATTGTGTTTGTTTATCATTATTATTAGTATTAGTATTATTATTAGTATTATTATTAGTAGTAGAAGTAGTAGTAGTAGTTTTTCTTGCGTTCAATGCCTTTTGTTTTTTTTTTTCTTTCTCTCTTTTTCTCCTTTTCCTCTCTTATATGTATTTGTTGTTTTGTGTTCATCAGTACACATCCTCCCTCTTTATCGGGACGGATCTCTCTATTTATCACCACCTATAAAGTCTTTGTTGTCCTCCAAGGATGGGGGCTGGTAAGTAACATAAATAAATATAATCTATACGCTGTGAACACAGCCTACACTCTATCAGAAAATCACACAAACACGTTACACATACGACATGTAGAACATTCTGCATTGACTGCACCTCTTAATGTGCCCACTAAACTAATCTACTCAACTAAAACCGTTTCCTTGGAATGCACATGTAACATTAAATACTAGAAAAGTCCTCACTTTAATCATTTTAAGTCACTTCATACAAGCTTGTGTCACTTCACTGCACATTCACCACTGCAGTGACCAGCTAAAGAGAAGAGACTCATCTAAAGAGCAGTCTGAGCCCCTAATTCACTAAAGACGAGTGTGAGCTCTAATTCAGGACTGCCCTGCTCTTCTTTCACACCCAGTCAAACAACACCTGATCATCAGTGAAGGTCTGGATCAGTATTTACAGATAACAGAAAATGCATGATGGCTGAGTAAAAAAGGACAGTCAGGTACGCTGTTATAATAAAAGAATGTCAATAACAACTTTCTATGATGTGCTGTACAATGCAGAAATGAAGAAAACGCACCTTTCCTGATTCATCTGGCACAGACAAAATTGAACTGCCTGTCACAATGAAAATCATCCCAGAGACCTACAAGAACAGTGAAAAATCAACTCAAAATCAAAAAAACACACAATATTCCAGTCATTATAAAAGCACAGGGGTGGAAAAGATGGTAATGGATATATACCACTGTAATAAATGCAAATATAAATCATAAATATTCTATTAAAAAGACTCTGCTAGGAGCATTTCTCAGTGAGATGAGCATGTAGCCACCAGTACAGTGTGAGGAAACATTTGAGAAATGTTTAGAAGAACTGTCATCTCATTACCGTTGTTGTAGATCTTCAGACACTTTCCGGAGCCGTTCGGCTCACCTGGGCTCCAGTTAGTGTGGTCAAAATCAGAGAAATCAGTCCAAAACCAGATACCGGAATCCTGAAGAAGAGCAATCTGAAATGAGTATCCACTGCCCCAGAGAGAAGAGACCAAGCAGGAAGAACAGTGTGACAGATTCAGCACCAACTCAAACACACTTACTCCGTCAGTGTGGCCTCCGAGCCACACTCCATCAGCCTGAGTGTGAATCAGACTCATAATGAAATTGTTTTCATTCTTATTGTGCACTGAAGCCAGATGAGCGTCGAACTGCTTACAGGTGCTCTACAGATAGAATTGACAGAGAGACAAACATTTCACTGAGATGTACATTTACTTCATTCTGACCTGTTTAGACGTCTCCTTTTAAATATTGGAGTTTCTGCTCCAAACCTTGCTCTTCTGTCACGCAGCAGACTCAAACGTGGACTCCATATCATGTGTCTGCTGAACTTCCTCGTTCCACCAATCAACGTTTGCAATCACCAGAATGCTGATACAATGCACCAGTTTCTGGGGCATTTGACTAGTTTAGTTTAGTGTAACACCCTTAGGGCACTATTAGGTGTGTTTTTCCCCCCGTTTTTGTCAGTTCCTCTTTCAGTTGTTGTAACTCTAGTAATTATATGAGACAGCCACATGTTATATGTTGTTTTATTTTCAGAAGACATGTGGCTTCTCAAATATGTAATCACCTGAGTTGTAAATGCCCACAGAGGTTTGATATTTTTATGAAACTGGACATGTTTTGATCAAAATTTTACCAAGCGCCTGTTTTTTTTTTATTTTACTTATTTTTGACTATCTATTCAAAACATCACTGCACTGCTTAGATGTCAATGAGAAAGTTTTAGAATAAAGTGTCTATGAGTTGAAAATATTAGAATTTTGAATTTTGTTGATTGTTCATTACATGGCTTATTACTGTGAAATAGTATGTGATTAGCATCAGGCGGACTTATTTTTCTTGATATTCTCACCTAAAGGATCCATGCAGATTGCTAAAACTGCATGTGACAGACTGACACAGCAGGTCAAGCCTTTGGGTTTTTTGTTCAGGGCCAATATGGCTAATATTCCAGCTAATAAAACACTGTTTTAGTACACTGGGTGTTTATTATCAGCTGCTTATAATAACAATGACTCCTATAATAAAGAATCCTTCCAGAAATGATCAGATAAACACTGCTTTATCTAGAAAACACACAGTAAAGAGTCTGTACCGTAATATAAACCTGAAATCTGGATCAGTCCAGCGGTGTTGGACGGACGCCAAAAGACTCTGAAGGTGCGCGCGCAGCAGGAAAACTGACGACATGCGCGCAGCTTCAGAGCGGCTGATCGGCGGAGGCGCTGAGAGGCGCTGAAGAGGCGTTTTCGGTGGATAATACTGACTCATCTAATCAAATATTAGATTTGAAACACCATGTAAATATTTCACAAGCCCTATAGTAAATAATAGTAGTGGAAATAAAGCGAAATGCAGAGTTTATCAGCACAGAAATTGAAATTTACTAGAGAAATAAAACATAAACTTTGAAGGAGCGTCTATTTTTACTGTTTTTCCACGGCGGATTACTCACAGATGCTTCATCGGACCGCGATGGGCCGCTATTTTTAGAAACGGTAGACGCCGCAGTTTCTAAGGATATGCGTAGTGAACTGCTGCGGTAAAGCAGTCCTGAGGTATAAAGCTCAGAAGACAAGGTGTGATTTGTGACGCAAAACACGTCACGAGGGTCTTCAGGGTTAAAAGCCTGGGCTTTAGAGTAGATGACTTGCAAGGTAGTGTTTCTCTTTGTAGAGCTGCTGAGCATTTCTTGAGTATTATTGTTTGCCATGTTGTGTGTCGGACTCTGATTCGGGATTTACTGACGTTGTCTTTTGGTCTTTGCCCTTTTGGTTTTGGTTGCCTTGGTAATGTTAGTGCTCTTTTGTCTGACATAAACTGACTATAATTCTTGTCAAATCCTTTTTTATTAAAGCCTCATCAGTTTTTACCGCGAGCGTCTGACTAGGGCTGTCGCGTTACATCTTCAGAATGTCACACTGGAAAGAAAATACTAAATGAACAACTTTATAACATTACATTCTTACAACTAAAACACCGTACCCGTTTAAATACAAATTAAAAAATGAAGTCAACTCAATCTGATTTAAATATCAAGACCCTAAAGTAGAACAGTCCAACTTAGAATATTTCCACAAAGCACTGTGGTTTAGGCTGTAAACTTGTAGGAACAGCACTGAATAAACGCACCTCAGCCTGCTTCCACGTGTTTTGGACGGTGAAGAATTTGAAGTGGCGCAATCCGAACGATAACCATTCAGAGGCTCGGAGAACAGGTTGATTATCTCCCACAGAGCCTGCATGAACAACACATTGTGAGAGTTTGAATATCTACAGAGATGACAAACTTGGACAAACACAACAAACACTACACTTGAACTTTATCTTGAAATTGTGGTTCAGACCTTGTGGTTCAGACCTACAGAGACACTGAACAGTTTAGAAAAACCCTGGACATTGAAATGGCTCTTCTCATTAAAGGCCTCTACATCACTGGGTTGTTTTCATGATACACAATTTCTATGCCTCAATAGCCACATTTACATGCAGCCTATTAATTGGTGAATAATCCAACTAATAGCTCAATCGGAATAGAATACATCCATGTAAACACCTCAGTCGGAACAGACTAGTCTGATTGAGGCCATTCGGAATACAGTTTCTATCCGACTGAATGAGGTGGGTAATCCTGTAAATAATCCGTTAAATAGAAGAATAATATCCATGTAAACGCCTGTTTCTGATTACATTCCCTATCAGAAAGTTTAAGTATGTTCTGATCATGTTCGTCGCGTCATAGTGAAAGTTTATACCGTGCAACATGGCGGAGCAGAAACTGGTCTGCAGAGGAGACCAAGTTTATGCTCTGCTCTTTAAAAGATGGCGGTGGGACGGACGTCCAGCTTATGTGTCTCAGAACACGACGTCTTCCTCTCGCCACTTCCTTTATAAGTATATGTGAAGGATGTTTTTCTGAATCTGACATTAACTGGAAACTCATCTCACTCGGACTGGACCTCACGTGATGTTCGCTGTAATGGTAACATTTACACTAAGTGGTACTCCACGCATACACATCATTTTGCATCGGATTACTTGTAGTGCACATATAAACGAATATTTTCATCAGATTGTTGAGTAGAGTGAGAATAAACACCTCAGTCTGAATCTGTAATCAGAATACATTCAATCGGATTGGCAAAAATGTTTGCATGTAAACATAGCCAGTGATTCCTTCTTTGCTGATATGTAGAACGTTTTACAACGCAGCAGCAGACAGTGCCCAAAAAGCAGCTGGATGTGAGAAAATGATGGTGAAACAATAAAAAAAACTCTCTCAGAATATCAAAGGACTGCAAAAAAGAAGGAAAAATGAAATGAACAGGCAGTTAAAACAGGCTACACGATGATTGTCCTGAAACTTACCAAGAGATGGAGGGAGCTGGGCACCAATTTTAACATCACCATAAGCCCCTGAAATCAGTGAACAAAAATTTTACACATTGGCATATATTCAGTACCCCTGTTAGGCAAAAGCCGGTGGATGCTCTCCTAATTATTGAGTTCAGGTGTTTCAGCCACACCCATTGCTAACAGGTGTATACAAATAAACACATAGCCATTCAGTCTCCACAGACAAACACTGTCATAGGATGACACTTTTGCTTAGGGTCAGTTCTTGAAATGCCTGACCTGGTAGATCTGTCACAGTCAACTGTGAGTGCTAATATCATGAATCGGTAGCATTTCAGCCCAATAACTTCTCAGGGTGAAGGGTGATGTTAAAGCTACAGCACAAAGACATTTTACACAGTCATCTGCTTCCAGCTTTATGTCAGCAGTTGGGGGAAGAGCCATTCCTGTTCCAGCATGACTGAGTCCCTGTGCACAAAGCAGCTCCATAAAGACATGGAGTGACCAGTTTGGCACAGAGCCCTGACCTGTCAAATGCTCTTGTGATGAATGTTAAAACATTGCTGCCCATACAGTGTAGCTTATACTGTCTCTGAACACAATGAATTCAAATCATACATTAAACAAATACCACATACTACATTTAATGTAGCTGTTTCTGTGACTTATCCAATCTGAATAGGAAAATAGGAAAATCTACTGAACTAGCACTGTTTTATTGGAATGATGTTTTATGAAAATCTGAGAAGAATCAATTTAACTCAAGTCCTAACTTTCATTGTTTAAGTCACTTCATACAAGCCTGTGTCACTTCATTACACACACACTACTGTAGTGACCAGCTAAAGAGAGGAGACTCATCTAAAGAACAATCTGAGCCCCTAATTCAGTAAAGAGGAGTGTGAACTCTTTCACACCCACTCAAATGTCAGCTGATCATCTCTAAAGGTCTGGATCAATATTTGAAGATAAAAAACATATCATTTCTGAAAAACACAAATCTTCCAGGTCCACTGTTAAAAAACATAAACTCACCTTTCGTGATCAGTCGAGCACAGACAAAAGGAATTTTACTGTTGCAGTTAAGATCATCCCAGCCACCTGCAAGAACAGTGCACAGATTTCTATAAAATACAGTCATGATGAAAAAACACACAATATTCCAGTCATTATAAAAGCACAGGGGTGGAAAACATGGTAATGGATATAAACCACTATCATAAAGGCAAATATAGACCAGAAGTATTATATCAAAAAGACTATGCATGGAACATTTCATGTAGCCACCAGTACAGTGTGTGGAACAAAGTTAGAGAAGAACTTTTAATCTCGCTACGTTTGAAGTTGGTCTGCAGACAGTGTCCAGAGCCTTCTGGCTGGCCTGGGGTCCAGGGAGAGAAGACAAAAGGAGACTCATCTGTCCAGTACCAGCGTTTGGGAACCTGAAGAACAGCAATCTGAAATGAGTATCCACTGTCCCCGAGAGAGGAGACTGAGCACACAGAACACTGGGAGAGATTCAGCACTAACTCAAACACACTTACCATGTGACTGTTGTAGCCACCGAGCCACGAGGGACGATTATAACCAGCCTGATTGTAAATCAGACGCCTAATGAAATAGTCTTCATTCTCATTGTGCACTGAAGCCAGATGAGCGCCGTACTCCACACAGGTGCTCTACAGGAGGAATTAATAGGGACAGACATTTCACCAGGATGGACTTTTACTTTAACCCAACCTGTTTGGACGTCTCTTTTTAGATGTTGGAGTTTCTACTCCAAATCTTGCTCTTCAGTATTTCACACTGGATGAGACACTAATGAACACTTTATAACATTATATTCTTACAACTAGAACATCAAACGCATTTAAAAGTAAAAATTAAAGCATAAAATCAACTCAAACTGCTTTACTGATCAAATGTTGGAAGGTAGAACTGTCCACCTTAAGGATACTTTTTACAAAATATGGTGGTTTAGACTGAACACCTGTAGGAACAGCATTGAATAAACACACCTCAGCCTCCTCCCAGGTTTTTTCGATGGCAAAGAACATGAACTGGCGTGGTCCATATGATGTCCATGCAGATTTAGCGTCAACTGCCTGTTTTGTTTCCACAGTGCCTGCATCAACAACAGATTGTTAGAGTTGATACATCTAAGAAGATGTCAAGTTTGGCCAAAAACAACAAAACTACACTTTTACATTATCTTGGAATTTCTAAGATGGTGGTTCAAACCTATAGGGACAATGAACAGTTCAGAAAAACCTTGGACATTTAAATGGCTCTTATCATTGAAATCGTCTAGATCGTTGGGTTGTTTTCATGGTACAGGTGCAGGTCAACTGATAATGCTCAAATACAAAAACAATATTTGTTTCAGTAAAAGCACAAATCGTAATTCTGCTAATATCTAAGTCTCATTTTCTTCTGCTTTGCTGATATATTTAACGTTTTAGAGCACAACAGTGGATGGTGCCCAAAAAGCAGCTGGATGTGAGTCAAAAAACTCTTCTAGAATATCAAATAAAGCTTAAAAGCAAGAAAAATAAAATAAACCTGCAGTGGAAACAGGCTACACAGCCATTACCCTTAAATTTACCAAGAGATGGAGCGAGCTGGGCATCACTTGTACCAGCTGTATGAGCCCCTGAAAACAATGAACAAATCTATGAGACCTCTGCATATATTCTATAAACCATACACTCTATAGGCAAAAGCCTGGGGACCCTCTCTAATTATTGAGTTCAGGTGTTTCAGCCACACCCATTGCTAACAGGTATATTCAATCAAGCTCATAGCCATGCAGTCTCCATAGACAAACACTGGCAGTAGAAGAGGTGGTGCTGAAGAGCTCAGTGACCTTCAGCATGGCACTGTCACAGGATGACACTTTTGCTTAGGGTCAGTTCTTGAAATGCCTGACCTGGTAGATCTGCCACAGTCAACTGTGAGTGCTAATATCATGAATCGGTAGCATTTCAGCCCAATAACTTCTCAGCCACCGAGCAGTAGAACACGCCAACCCATAGAATGAAGACTCTGAGTGCCGACACAAGCAGCACATTAGAAAAGGCTTATCTTCTGTAATTGTTCACTAAAGAGCTCAGACTGCCTCTGGGTTAACATCAGCACAAGAACTGAGCATCAGGAGCTTCATGGAGTGGGTTTCAGTGTTTGGGCTCTCAGTTCCAGTGAAGGGTGATGTTAAAGCTACAGCACAAAGACATTTTACACAGTTATCTGCTTCCAGCTTTGTGTCAGCAGTTTGGGGAAGAGCCTTTCCTGTTCCAGCATGACTGAGTCCCTGTGCACAAAGCAGCTCCATAAAGACATGGAGTGACCAGTTTGGTGTGGACGAACTCCAGTGGCCTGCACAGAGCCCTGACCTGTCAAATGCTCTTGTGATGAATGTTAAAACATTGCTGCCCATACAGTGTAGCTTATACTGTCTCTGAACACAATGAATTCAAATCATACATTAAACAAATACCACATACTACATTTAATGTAGCTGTTTCTGTGACTTATCCAATCTGAATAGGACTTTGTAGAAAATCTACTGAACTAACACTGTTTTATTGGAACGATCTTTCATGAAAATCTGAGAAGAATCAATTTAACTCAAGTCCTAACTTTCATTGTTTAAGTCACTTCATACAAGCCTGTGTCACTTCATTACACACATACACCACTGTAGTGACCAGCTAAACAGAGGAGACTCATCTAAAGAACAATCTGAGCCCCTAATTCAGTAAAGAGGAGTGTGAACTCTTTCACACCCACTCAAATGTCACCTGATCATCTCTAAAGGTCTGGATCAATATTTGGAGATAAAAAAAAAACATATCATTTCTGAAAAACACAATCTTCCAGGTCCACTGTTAAAAAACATAAACTCACCTTTCGTGACCAGTCGAGCACAGACAAAAGGAATTTTACTGTTGCAGTTAAGATCATCCCAGCCACCTGCAAGAACAGTGCACAGATTTCTATAAAATACAGTCATGATGAAAAAACACACAATATTCCAGTCATTATAAAAGCACAGGGGTGGAAAACATGGTAATGGATATAAACCACTGTCATAAAGGCAAATATAGACCATAAATATTATATCAAAAAGACTATGCATGGAACATTTAATGTAGCCACCAGTACAGTGTGTGGAACAAAGTTAGAGAAGAATTTTAATCTCGTTACCTTTGAAGTTGGTCTGCAGACAGTGTCCAGAGCCATCTGGCTGGCCTGGGGTCCAGGGAGAGAAGTCAAAAGCAGACTCATCTGTCCAGTACCAGCGTTGTGGAACCTGAAGAACAGCAATCTGAAATGAGTATCCACTGTCCCAGAGAGAGGAGACTGAGCACACAGAACACTGGGAGAGAGTCAGCACCAACTCAAACACACTTACTATGTGACTGTTGTAGCCACCGAGCCACGAGGGACGATTAGAACCAGCCTGATTGTAAATCAGACGCTTAATCAAACGGTCTTCATTCTCACTGTGCACTGAAGCCAGATGAGCGCCGTACTCCACACAGGTGCTCTACAGGAGGAATTAATAGGGACAGACATTTCACCAGGATGGACTTTTACTTTAACACAACCTGTTTGGACGTCTCCTTTTAGATGTTGGAGTTTCTACTCCAAATCTTGCTCTTCAGTATTTCACACTGGATGAGACACTAATGAACACTTTATAACATTATATTCTTACAACTAGAACATCAAACACTTTTAAAAATAAAAATTAAAGCATAAAATCAACTCAAACTGCTTTACTGATCAAATGTTGGAAGGTAGAACTGTCCACCTTAAGGATACTTTTTACAAAATATGGTGGTTTAGACTGAACACCTGTAGGAACAGCATTGAATAAACACACCTCAGCCTCCTCCCAGGTTTTTTCGATGGCAAAGAACATGAACTGGCGTGGTCCATATGATGTCCATGCAGATTTAGCGTCAACTGCCTGTTTTGTTTCCACAGTGCCTGCATCAACAACAGATTGTTAGAGTTGATACATCTAAGAAGATGTCAAGTTTGGCCAAAAACAACAAAACTACACTTTTACATTATCTTGGAATTTCTAAGATGGTGGTTCAAACCTCTAGGGACAATGAACAGTTCAGAAAAACCTTGGACATTTAAATGGCTCTTATCATTGAAATCGTCTAGATCGTTGGGTTGTTTTCATGGTACAGGTGCAGGTCAACTGATAATGCTCAAATACAAAAACAATATTTGTTTCAGTAAAAGTACAAATCGTAATTCTGCTAATATCTAAGTCTCATTTTCTTCTGCTTTGCTGATATATTTAACGTTTTAGAGCACAACAGTGGACAGTGCCCAAAAAGCAGCTGGATGTGAGTCAAAAAACTCTTCTAGAATATCAAATAAAGCTTAAAAGCAAGAAAAATAAAATAAACCTGCAGTGGAAACAGGCTACACAGCCATTACCCTTAAACTTACCAGGAGCGGGAGCGAGCTGGGCATCACTTGTACCAGCTGTATTAGCCCCTGAAAACAATGAACAAATCTATGAGACCTCTGCATATATTCTATAAACCATACACTCTATAGGCAAAAGCCTGGGGACCCTCTCTAATTATTGAGTTCAGGTGTTTCAGCCACACCCATTGCTAACAGGTGTATTCAATCAAGCTCATAGCCATGCAGTCTCCATAGACAAACACTGGCAGTAGAAGAGGTGGTGCTGAAGAGCTCAGTGACCTTCAGCATGGCACTGTCACAGGATGACACTTTTGCTTAGGGTCAGTTCTTGAAATGCCTGACCTGGTAGATCTGCCACAGTCAACTGTGAGTGCTAATATCATGAATCGCTAGCATTTCAGCCTAATAACTTCTCAGGGTGAAGGGTGATATTAAAGCTGCAGCACAAAGACATTTTACACAGTTATCTGCTTCCAGCTTTGTGTCAGCAGTTTGGGGAAGAGCCATTCCTGTTCCAGCATGACTGAGTCCCTGTGCACAAAGCAGCTCCATAAAGACATGGAGTGACCAGTTTGGTGTGGACGAACTCCAGTGGCCTGCACAGAGCCCTGACCTGTCAAATGCTCTTGTGATGAATGGACACAAATTCCCACAGACACTGCAAAATCTTGTAGAATGCCTTCCTAGAAGAGTGGATGGTGTTATAAAGGGGAACAACTCCACAATAATGGCCATGAATTTGGAATGGGAATGTCAACAAGCTCATATGAATGTGATGGTCAAATGTTAAAACATTGCTGCCCATACAGTGTAGCTTATACTGTCTCTGAACACAATGAATTCAAATCATACATTGAACAAATACCACATACTATATTTAATGTAGCTGTTTCTGTGACTTATCCAATCTGAATAGGACTTTGTAGAAAATCTACTGAACTAGCACTGTTTTATTGGAATGATCTTTCATGAAAATCTGAGAAGAATCAATTTAACTCAAGTCCTAACTTTCATTGTTTAAGTCACTTCATACAAGCCTGTGTCACTTCATTACACACATACACCACTGTAGTGACCAGCTAAACAGAGGAGACTCATCTAAAGAACAATCTGAGCCCCTAATTCAGTAAAGAGGAGTGTGAACTCTTTCACACCCACTCAAATGTCACCTGATCATCTCTAAAGGTCTGGATCAATATTTGAAGATGAAAAAAAAACATATTTCTGAAAAACACAATCTTCCAGGTCCACTGTTAAAAAACATAAACTCACCTTTCGTGACCAGTCGAGCACAGACAAAAGGAATTTTACTGTTGCAGTCAAGATCATCCCAGCCACCTGCAAGAACAGTGCACAGATTTCTATAAAATACAGTCATGATGAAAAAACACACAATATTCCAGTCAATATAAAAGCACAGGGGTGGAAAACATGGTAATGGATATAAACCACTATCATAAAGGCAAATATAGACCATAAATATTATATCAAAAAGACTATGCATGGAACATTTAATGTAGCCACCAGTACAGTGTGTGGAACAAAGTTAGAGAAGAATTTTAATCTCGTTACCTTTGAAGTTGGTCTGCAGACAGTGTCCAGAGCCATCTGGCTGGCCTGGGGTCCAGGGAGAGAAGTCAAAAGCAGACTCATCTGTCCAGTACCAGCGTTGTGGAACCTGAAGAACAGCAATCTGAAATGAGTATCCACTGTCCCCGAGAGAGGAGACTGAGCACACAGAACACTGGGAGAGATTCAGCACTAACTCAAACAAACTTACTATGTGACTGTTGTAGCCACCGAGCCACGAGGGACGATCAGAACCAGCCTGATTGTAAATCAGACGCTTAATGAAAGAGTCTTCATTCTCACTGTGCACTGAAGCCAGATGAGCGCCGTACTCCACACAGGTGCTCTACAGGAAGAATTAATAGGGACAGACATTTCACCAGGATGGACTTTTACTTTAACACAACCTGTTTGGACGTCTCCTTTTAGATGTTGGAGTTTCTACTCCAAATCTTGCTCTTCAGTATTTCACACTGGATGAGACACTAATGAACACTTTATAACATTATATTCTTTAAAGCATAAAATCAACTCAAACTGCTTTACTGATCAAATGTTGGAAGGTAGAACTGTCCACCTTAAGGATACTTTTTACAAAATATGGTGGTTTAGACTGAACACCTGTAGGAACAGCATTGAATAAACACACCTCAGCCTCCTCCCAGGTTTTTTCGATGGCAAAGAACATGAACTGGCGTGGTCCATATGGTATCCAACCAGAGGCTTTGAGAACAGGTTGTTTATCTCCCACAGAGCCTGCATCAACAACAGATTGTGAGAGTTTGAATATCTAAAAAGATGTCAAATTTGGCCAAAACAAGCCAAAACAACAAAAACTACATTTTACATTATCTTGGAATATCTAAGATGGTGGTTCAAATTTACAGGGACAATGAACAGTTCAGAGATTAACGTGGCTTTTCTCATTGAAAGCTTCTACATTGATAGTTCATTTTATGGTACAGGTGTTTGTCAAGTGAGAACTCTCAAAGATAAAAACAATATTTGTTTCTGAAAAAGCACAAATCGTGTTCTGCTAATCTCCAAGTCTCATTTTCTTCTGTTTTCCTGATATATTTAACGTTTTAGAGCACAACAGTGGACAGTGCCCAAAAAGCTGCTGGATGGGAGTTCAAAGAACTCTTCTAGAATATCAAAAAAAGCTTAAAAGCAAGAAAAATAAAATAAACCTGCAGTGGTTACCCTCAAACTTACCAAGAGATGGAGGAAGGTTGAGATCATCTCCAACAGCAACATCAGCACCTGAAATCAATGAATAAATATGTAACACTTCAGCATACTGTTTTTTTTCCGCAGTGTCTGCATCAACAGCAGTTTATGAGCGTTTGAATACCTACAGAGACGCCAAATCCAGACACACACAATTTCAAAGTCTCAATGATTCCTTCTTTGCTGATATGTTGAAAGTTTTGTAGCAGCAGACAGTGCTCAAAAGGCAGCTGAATGTGAGCAAATGATCATCTCTAACAACAACATCAGATTCCGAAATCAATGAATATATATTTAGCACCTTGGTGTACTGTTTTTTTTGCACAGTGTCTGCATCAACAATAGATTGTGAGAGTTTAAATATGTAAAAATATGACAAAACAACCATTTACATTAATATCATATTACATTTCTATCATGGTGTGTTAAACCTAAAGAGGCATTAAACAGTTTAAAAAAAAGCCCTGAACATTAACATGGCTCTTCTCATTAAAGGCTTCTAGATCAACAGGTCATTTTTATGGTACAGATGTATTTCAATTTCAAACTGGAAATACATCCAAGAAACACACAAAAAACAAAAAAACCTACAAAGCTTTATTCATTCCTTCAAGTCTCTTCTGCTTCACTGTTCTATCAGGGATTGCACAATTGTGACCAAATTTGTTCAGTTAGTTGCCAAGAAAAGTTCCCAAACATAAAATAACTGAAAGTCCAAAATTAGATGCTAAAATATTGCTTGACTCCCTGAAAATAAATGGTCTCAAACAGTACAGTTGTTGTTATCAGCCTCTGGTGGCTTATCTTGAAAACATCTCCCTTCCTTTGTGAAGGTGCTGAATTGTCTACTAAAGTCTTTACAAAAGAAAAACTCAGCAGTTGTCTAAAAATGTTGATGATTATAAATGTCAGGGCCTCGAATGATGCAACACATTATAGAGACGACACTGTAAGTCATCCAAAGACCAAATTTGGAGAGTAGGTTCAGTATGTGACCCAATACACAGGCAAATGAAATTATCCAAACTGGCCTAATGGTACCACTATACAATCATACATTCAGACCATTTCTCCTGAACCATCTCTCCTCTCATAAGATCTACACTCAAATTTCTTTTTTCCACAGTATCCTTTGTTTATTCTACATAAGTGCCTCACTGGGATTAGTTATTTATTTCCTGCCACAAAAACTTTAGATGATTGGGAAAATACATGAAACCTTATTTTTCAAACAAGTGAATTTTTAAAATGTCAATTTTCAAGATTTCAAAATCTTCACAGCAGTCTAAAGATCAAGAATTATCACAAAACTTGGATGTTTATAAACAGTAGGGCCACCATGTGTTAATTAGTCCTTCTGAAGTGGAGCTAAGTTTGCATATATGGCTGTTTTCTCTATATAAAAGAGAATGTGACACTGAAAAAAAAAATGATCTCAATAAAACATTTAAATAATAACAATTGGAAGTTGTGAACTAGTTGCTAAAATGATGCTTGGTTCTTTGTTGCCCCTACAAATAAATGATCTCTCAAAGTGCAGTTTTCCTCTGGGCTGCTAGAGGCTTACCATGAAACCATCTCTCATCTGGTGTGAAGGTGCTGGGTTTGAATCCTGTCTGAGCTGTCATTGCAAACTTAAGTCACTAATTGTGACTAAATTTGGAACATAGGTCCCGTCTGAGCTGTTGGTGCATGCGAACAATTTAAGGCTTGTATCCTAATATCTTTGGAGGAGTTGAAACAATAATTAACAACAAATGTGAATTTTTATAAACATGAGTGCCTCATTGCGCTGATGGTGCTTGGACCCCGATGATTGCCCCTTGTGACTACAAGCAACTTTTTGTGCTTGTTTGCTTTTAAAAGGATACGTTTAGTGCGTTTAAAATAAAGTTGAAATATTTAGATTTATCATAAGTTTAATTTTGGGTGGCACGGTGGCGCAGTGGGTAGCGCTGTCGCCTCACAGCAAGAATGGCCTGGGTTCGATTCCCGGCCGGGCGACCAGGGTCATTTCTGTGTGGAGTTTGCATGTTCTCCCCGTGTCGGCATGGGTTTCCTCCGGGTACTCCGGTTTCCTCCCACAGTCCAAAGACATGCCGTCAGGCCAATTGGACATGCTGAATTGCCCCTAGGTGTGAGTGAGTGCGTGAATGTGTATGTCTGTCTGTCTGTCTGCCCTGCGATGGACTGGCGACCTGTCCAGGGTGTATCCTGCCTTCCGCCCAATGACAGCTGGGATAGGCTCCAGCACCCCACCGCGACCCAGAAGGATAAGCGGTTTAGACGATGGATGGATGGATAAGTTTAATTTTCAAGTAAAAAAAAAATTATTTAAAATTTATGTGCCACATTTTCATGTCAATTACAAAACAAAAAGGCTGTATTCAAAACAGCACACTACTATACAATGTACTGTATATTGCACTAGTATATACTGATACTGCATACTACTCTTGGTAATAGTACACAGTACAGTATCCAGTATAAGACAATATCCATGTGCTGCACTACAGAAAGGGGGCGCAACTAGACGGCCAACATCTGGGACTGAGCCAATCAGAACCATCTCAAAACCTGGTATATTTTCCTTTGCCCTCCAGTAACTACTTAGCAACCATTGCTAGCCTCTTTTCGGGTCAGATCTTTATCAACACGTGAATATATTTTAGTGAAGAGGCATGCCTGCTGAGTTTTAAAATGATACCAATACAGAATGGAGGGTGCTGTTTGGAGTAAACCATGTGGTTACATCAGTGGTTATGTCCTCCTGAAATGACTGTGTTGCATTATGGAATGTCGTATATAAAGACAGAACATAACCCAAACCACGTACTGTAAAATTTTGCCAGAGTAGTACATCACCGGGTATCTTTGTAATACTGAGAAAATTCATGTTGGTCACATACTGCATTCTAACTACTTTCTTGTGGGCACAATCAGTACACGAGCAGTATGTAGTAGACCATTTCCAACAAAAACCAAAGATTTTAATCTGTAATTTTAGCCACGCCCCTGCATTTTACAGCAGGAAGTGAGGCTGCATCCCATAGATCCCATTGTTTTAAAGTAAATGTGTCTAAAACTCTGAAAATCAGTGTGGAACATTAAGAATCACCATATTTTCTGCAGTTAGGCAATTTTTAGTGTTTTAATGTAAAATATGATGATTTTCTGTGTGAACAGCTGTTCAGAGCTGTGTTTGCTGTTCATACTGGCTGCGTTTTTGAGCTAAAAATAAGCTAAAATTGTTACCAAAACAGTCACTACTGAAACATTTGGCAAGGTTTGGTAGAGTTATGATTGTTTTGGTCATGATGAAATGGAATTTTAATCAAATGAACGTAATTAGTTAAATGTCCAAAATATGTTTGATTCTGACTTTGAGCCAGTTCAGTAGAATAATCCACTGATGTTCATCTTAAAAAGGGGGGAAAGATACAAAACACACAGTATTGTTCCTGCATTATTTAATTGACAAAAATAAGTATTTCACACCAGTGTGTCAATACTTATGTGTCAGTGTAGATTAATCTCCTAATCTGAGTGCTGGAGTTGTTCCTGATTTCTCTCAGAATCACACACTATTTTATACAGTCCTTAATCCGTAATGATGTGACTGCATATCAGTGAAATGGATGTGTTTTCTCACCAGCTAGCTGGACACTGAGGAGACACATGACCCCAAGGAGTAAGGAGGAGCACCGGATCGCCATGACGGCAGAGACTGCAGAGAAATTTCAGACACAGTAGATCAGTGACAGAATTTAATGTATCAGAGACTCTACGTTCACAATGTACACAAACAGAGAGTTTAACTCATTAAGTCTTTTGTCAGAGTAAATGTAGCTGTTAGATGTTGAGCTTCATTTGAAATAATTTTAAAATACAAATATACAGCAGAAGCTGGTCAGTGAGGGAAGGTTTGAAACGCTCTACCTTTAGATCTCCAGCCAGTCTCCTTTAAAATTTTAACAGAGCTCTGAGAGAAGAAGTGGAAATTGTGGAGATACTGTTATAGTTTGTGGCATAACTACTAGTCACAAGAATTTCTAGGGAAGTTCATCAACATGTTTTTCTAGAGAATTGCAGGGATGATGGTGCTGGATATCATTGTGTAACGGTGTTCACTTGCACTTTTAGTGGGTGTTTCCATGTTTTTATGGAAAAGCAGGAACAATACCAAACAGATGTGGTCATTAAACTACCTGATGTGCTGTCCACCGCTGCTCAGAAGCTCACCATGAGACCAAAATACAGACGTATGCTTTAAAGCTTATTAATTTTCAAAATGAATCCGTCATCCACACAACTTAGAAAGTTAGCTAGCTACATTAGCAAGTGACCTTCCAGCTCTGTGTGGTTTAAATTGTGCCTTATCACTCAAACCATGTGAACTTCACCCAGCTGAAGGTCTTTTCTCCAAACCCTCACTGTCTACAGTTCTGTATAAAAGCAGATATTTCATTATTGTGTAAACTGTCATGGATTGAGGGAAGAGACAGAGAGCTGTAGTTTCCACTGTGTACTATCAGAGACAGTCATGTTTGCCGTTCGTGATGAAGACCAGCCTGATTGGCTTAACTCAATGGCTAAACTGAATTTTTTCTTTTGCTTGTCACACATTTACATCACGTCTTCCTGAGTCACTTTGTCTTCATACTAAGGTTTGATTTGATCCATGGCTGCTAAAGGGCTCAGAAAAAGTATTTGCTCCTTCTGATTTTCTCAGTTATTGCATATTTATATATATAATATTAGGCAAAGAGAATCCTTTCAAACACAAAAATATGTTTTTTTAATCATTTCAGTTATTTACAAAGCAAAATAAACCAACATGTGAATAACCCATGGGAAATAGATGCAGTAAAACCGAACAAAAAATGTCTTATTTTGAAAAATAGTATGTAATATCTCGTGAGCTAGCTTGAAGAACAAAGTTTAGTTCAAGATTTGTTCTCGATGACCCCAGATGTCACATGGAATGGTGAAATTTTATGGCCAGCACACTTGATTTAATATAATGATTAGCCAAAGCAAGTATACAAATAATACTCAACTTCCATGAGGAGAGGTTTGGAAATGGTTAAACAAACACATACATAAAAACACTACTTATTGTATTAATAAATATCAATATATTACTAATATTGTGCGGACCATAATTACCAATTAACAAGATATTCTTGTCCTCTGGTGGATGATCTTGTGGATGGGTTCTTCTGCTGAGGTGGTGGAGAACTCTGTGGAGATCTTCCCAAGCAGACAGTGATGCTGGACTGCTGGATCACCTCTTTATATTCAGGAGGAGATGAAGTGGAGAGATCGTATGAGAGACTCTGGTCCAATCAGCAGAGCTGTAAGAAGGAGTGAACTGAAGTGTGTGTTTCAGACACTGTCCTCCAACAGTCTGCCCACATCGCCTACTAGTGGAGTAATTAGTGTACTAGTCAACTGTGCATCCCCTGGTATGTGTTCAGTCAGGAATTTAGGTGTTTCACCAGGTTAATGTAAATTCTGTCATCTTAATCCAGATTTTCTCACTATCAAAGCAGCTGATCTGACTGTTTGCTGTCATAACTACATATAGAGATCAGGGGACAGAGCATGTTTACACTCACCCTAATCAAATGGAACTTCAGGGTCCAAATTAATCCTACCGAATTAGATATTATGACCAAGTGTTTAGAGGGTACTTTTCAATCTACTCTAGACAATGTGGCTCCATTAAAAAGTTAAATAAGGCAGAAAAAGCTGCATCATGGTACAGGGATCGTACTCAAGCTTTAAAACAGACTGTCAGACAACTAGAGCAAAAATAGTGCCTGACTAAACTAGAAGTGTTCCAGTCCGCCTGGAGAGACAGCCTTACTGCAGCAAGCTCAGCCTATCTCTCCTCTCTCATAGAAAACAATAAGAATAATCCTAGATTATTATTTAGCACAATTTATAAATTAACTAAGAACCAAACAGTTACTGAACCCCAGATGCCATCAGCCTATAGCAGCAATGATTTTATGAATTTCTTTAGTGATAAAATTGAAAAATTTAGACAGAAAATTCAGAATATACAATTAAACTACAAATCTGCTGCCACAAAATCTTCTACTTGTATGTTAGATCCGATTCCTACAGGTTTACTCAAAGAAATGTTGCCAGAAATAACCAAGCCTATTTTGTCAATAATAAACTCCTCTCCTATCCTTGGATACATCCCAAAAACTCTCAAACTAGCAGTAATTAGACTCTGATTAAGAAAGCTAACCTCGATCCATGCGAACTATCAAATCATAGACTCATCTTGAATCTCCCCTTTATATCTAAGATCTTGGAAAAAGTTGTAGCAAAACAATTAAGCTCCTATTTGTATAGGAATCATATACATGAAAAAATTCAGTCTGGTTTTAGGCCACATCATAGTACAGAGACAGCACTAATAAGAATTTTTATTCTCTGACCAAGGAAGTAGTCCTCCTCGATCTTAGTGCAGCATTTGACACGATAGACCATGCTATCTTACAAGATAGACTAGAAAACCCTGTAGGAACCAGGAAAGAGCTGTTCCTGTTACCCAGTTTGTTAATGTAAACAGTGAATCATCTGTCCTCAATAAAGTAAAATATGGTGTTCCACAAGGCTCTGTTTTAGGACCTACATTATTCACAATATATATGCTACCACTGGGCACCATTATCAGTAAACACGGCATAAATTTCCACTGCTATGCTGATGACACACAGATCACGTCAGGTTCATCTGTAAAAAGCCTTGGTGTCATTATAGACCCTGATCTGTCCTTCGACGCACATATAACGAGCATTACTACGACAGCCTTCCTGCACCTCTGCAATATTGCTAAATTGAGAAATGCATTCTCTCTACAGGATGCAGAAAAGTTAGTTCATGCATTTATTACTTCAAGGCTAGATTACTGTAATGCCCTGCTGGCTGGATGTCCCAGCAAAAGCCTTAACAAGCTTCAGCTAGTCCAGAACGCTGCAGCCAGAGTTCTTACTAGAACCAGAAAGTTTGACCATATCAGCCCAGTTTTATCAACCCTACACTGGTTACCAGTTAAATTTCGCATTGATTATAAAATTCTCTTACTGACTTATAAAGCTCTAAACGGACTCGCCCCTCAGTACCTGAGTGAACTTCTCTCTCACTATGAACCATCACGCCTACTTAGATCACAAGGTGCTGCTCACTATTAGTACCCAGAATTAATACAGTTACACGCTGTTGCTTCTTCTGCCTTGATCTGGTGCCACTGCTCGCCAGCCCTCTGGATCGTTTTGACCACCATTGAGCTTCACGCGATACAACAAGTGCAAACCTCACCTGCATGAACTGACCCTCCTGCTGCTGCTGCATAAATTCAAACTATCTAATTAACCCAAAGGCCAGCAAATACTGTCCCTTACAAACAGAGATTTCTCCAGATTCTCTGAATTTTTCAGTGATATTATGTACCGTAGGTGATGAAAAGCTAAAGTTCTTTGCTTTTTTACATTGAGAAATGTTAATCTTGAATTGTTGCACTATTTGATTGTGCAGTCTTTCACAGAGTGGTGAACCCCTCCTCATCTTTACTTCTGAAAAACTCTCTGAGATGCTCCTTTATACCCAATCATGTTACTGAGCTGTTGCCAATCAACCACCAGGTGTTTTTTTTAAACATTACACAACTTTACCAGCCTTTTGTTGCCCCATTTTGAAGAAATTCAAAATGGGCAAATATATTTCAAAAAACAATAAAATTTCTTATTTCAACGTTTGATATTTTGTCCTTGTACTATTTTTAATGAAATATAGGGTTTAAATGATTTGAGCATCATTGCATTTTGTTTTTATTTACATTTTGCACAATGTCCCAAATGTATTTATATCCATTTCAAATAATTGTAAAACTGTCCTCCAGAGCTCACAGAACAGTCCAGGATTGGAGAACAACCTACATGAAGCAGGAAACAGAAGGATGAAGGTCAGATCCTCAGCCGTTACCCGCCCACTCTTCCAGAACAGCTCCATCCTGGCACTGCCCAGGCTAACCAACACAATCCACCCGATACCCCTAGTTATGTGCAGTATTTTCTTTGAACAACGTCTTTGGAATGTAGTTCAGATACACCTCCGCGTTCTGTGGAACACAGTAAATGTTTTTAATTGACAGGTTTTCTTGTTTGATTTTAAGCTCCAACATGTTTCTGAAGAGAAAATCTGCAGAACTGACCACTGTACAAAAATTTTATGGTGGCCAAACTTAGTCAATTAATAACTGGTTACACAGCTTTTTAGGAGTTTATTCAACATCTGTATGGGTGCATGGATGTAAAGATCAACACTGACAAACAGCTGGACAAACTGGTACTAAACTTTAAAAATGAAGTTAGTTTGAAACTGTCCCCACTCAAGCAGTGAAGATGGATGACCTCCTCCTTCTTCTTGGCCTAAACAGCCCAGATGGACTAACATGATATTTCACACTGGATTCCTCAACTGAAGAATCTCATTCCTGAATAATTTCAGATTGAGTTCAATTTGAGTTTCGTTTCTCTGCCATATCTTTTAATGACACGTGGCTAAGACTGGCTGATTCGGTTGAATTAAAGAGTTAAATGGTGATTGTGAGTTAAGCAAAAAACGATGCTTATTTGTTTATTAATTACATTAGAATTCATACTAAAGGTAAAGCCACATTATAAGTACATTAAAACATTGTATTTTTAAGTTATTTCTTTCTCTTCTGATTACTTTAGCATATTTCTAAACCTTTCCATTGGTTCATTATGTAGCTCAGTCCAAAGCGTCGCATTTGCTCAGGTGTAACAGTGGCATTAATTCAGACACAGCCAAGCAGAAAAAATTAACTGGTTCATTCTCAGTATTTTACTCAACAATTTAATGCAAATGTTGCCGGCCTCAGGCCTAGGGGAACCTGAGCCGTGGTATCATAACAGCGAATGGCTGTATGATGGTGGGAGATGGTCGATCTCTCTTTCTCCCCTCTCTCTCTCTAAAATGACAAGGAAAAGTGAGGTTCCCTAATTTACTGAAATCAGTCCTCTACACAAACAGATCAACATCAGTCACAGCATCATTACCATTCTACTTCTCTCGGTAGAGATCCGGCAAGTGTCCACAGTGTAACACTTCATGACGTTTCTGTAGATGTGAAGGTTCTGAGTAAGATTTAAATCATGATGTCTTCTGTTTCCTCGAGTCATTAAAGAGGAAACACTAACACCACTCTAAATCCTCCCGTTTGAGCAACAACAGTAAAATCCCTTAATAATGTAGCTCAGAAGAAGATGCGAAAACCCCCAACATGAAACACAGTGAGGGGGTAACACAAGAGGACACGACCCAAGAGTGAGGTGAACACTTCTCTCCACTGGTTACACTCCAAACTACACACCCCCTAAGATCCTCACTGCAGTGTCGCCCATGGAGAAAACCACAATGTAATAACATCATACAGCAAGACTGGCCTGAGAACAGACAACATTCCTGACCTCACTTCATTTATTTATTCGTTTAGTCATTTATTACTGTGAATATTTCAGTTCAGTCCTTAAGTCAGTATTTAAGTTGATGTAGTAAACGTTCCTCATTCAGAGCTGAAACTCTCTGGAATGCAGTGTTGAAGTTCTGATCTGATGTTTTCTGTGGAAATGCAGGTGTGACCTCCTCAGTTCTGGGTGGGTGAGATGGTGTGGGAACATCCTTCATCCTCCAGGGGATACAGGTCACACATACGTGGGTGAGAGAACATTTCTGGGGAGCGTCTCTGTGGAGAACCAGAAATTCCAGTGAGCCGTTAAAACAGCAGATTATACACACAACGATCATATAACTGTGATTATTAAACTGATTTATGTGAAGCTGAGCTGATTACAGAGAAGAGAAAAGCTTTTATTATGTGGATATTTTGATGTACTTTGACCTGCAAAGTGTTTTTCCACTCTGTCAGTGTCTGTCAGGTCACACTGTGGATTTACATTTTAATAAATCTGACTGGAGTAATAACTGGGTATGAATACAGCACTGAGAATCATAGTTTACTTTAAATTGTTGGTTTTATGTAGAATTCTTGCATTATATATATATATATCATGAGTTCAAAATGACTTCACAAATAAGAATCCATGTATTTTATTAGAAGATGTATCTTGTTTTCTTTTTCTGTTAAAATTAAAAACTCTTTGAAGTGCATTTAATAACAAATCTTCCCATATCAAAGTGAACAACGCGTCCACTGTTTATTTATTTCTGCAGTGTTTTAAAGGTGTTTTATCTGCTTTAGTCCTGCTTTATTACTGCACTGATGAAGGGAATCTGATGAGAACTACTGAACAATGTTCAGCTCTATTGTTTATGACATAATAATGACACAAAACGTTTCATATTATATTATGTAATAGGGAAAAAATAAATGTGTCAATGACAAAAAAGAAGTTTTTATTTAATGTTTTGTATGGTTTTATTTACATATTTTTAACTGAGTTGCATTCATGTAAGAACTGTATTCATGTTGGTTTCATGTTTTTAAATAACTTTGATATCACTGTCATCAGATTTTTTATCAAATTAAAAAAGATATCAAATATTAATTAATTATTAGCTTTCAAAAACAAATACATAATGATTTTTAATAATTTATTGATTTTAGGGGTGTTTTAGAAATATGTGTTGCATGTTTTATCTGCCAGATTTGTGTTTCTATCATGTCACTGTGTTTCTCTTTAAACTCCAGGAACGAATCTGAGAAATGACTGAGGCTCTTTAGCTCCTGACCGACTCTGTCCAGCTGACAGAGAGCACTATAAGAGCCCCGACGCTGGACACTTTAAAATCCGGCCTGAAAATGTTCCTATTAGAGCAGCTTTCAGCTCAGTGTAAACACTGTTAGTGTTTCTAGCCCCTGTTCCTCTTTAATGGCAGTTTATTATCCTGATTTAATTTCTAATTAGATTTTTAATTGAATGATTTTTAAATCTATTTCACACTAAAACAATAACATAAAAGAACTATTTAACAAAATCTACCCTGAAAACATAAGATTTTCACATTTAGGTGAAACATGATGTTTGGAAATGACACCCAGTTAACAAACGTTCAACTACAGGGATATTAATCTTTACACTGGTAAACAGACCCAATTCTAAACAAGTTCAGAGTAAATAAATTATGATAAAATTACCAAAAGTTATAATTATTATTAAATAAAAAGACAACAATTATCAATTACCTTATTATTATTCAAATACCTTTTGACCTGAATTCAATTGAAAGCAGTACAAAGACGAATTTACTCCTTTGAACTAACTGTATTGTTTTTGATAAATACACACTCATTCCAAATCCGTTGCCTGTACCAAGTTCCAAAAAGCCTGTTGGGACAGGAGAATGGGCACGTTTACCACTGAGTTACACCACCTTTCCTTTCACCTTACCTTTCACTCACCTTTGACCGTATAGTGAGCTTCACAGCACACCACACACTTTTAAAGGGAGAGAGATCTGGACTGCAGGGAGGTCAGTCTGCACCTGCACTGTCTCACTGTGGAGACACACTGTAGTAACAACAGTCTCAAAATTAGATAGATTAGATATTTTGACGAGATTTGAAAAAACTTACCAAGATAATTTGTGTTTCACTGGACTGTAGGGGGGGAATTCACACTTACAGTCCTGAAAGCGCAGTGCTTCACGGTCTAACATTGTCCAGTCTGACATCTCCCAGTCTTATATTGTCCAGTCTGACATTTCCCAGTGTTACATTTCACAGTCTTACATTATTCAGTCTTACATTGTCCAGTCTTACACTGTTCAGTCTTACATCGTCCAGTCTTACATTTCACAGTCTTATATCACCCAGTCTTACATTGTCCAGTCTTACATCACCCAGTCTTACATTGTCCAGTCTTACATTGTCCAATCTTACATCACCCAGTCTTACATTTCACAGTCTTACATTGTCCAGTCTTACATCGCCCTGTCTTACATTGTCCAGTCTTACATTGTCCAGTCTTACATCGCCCAGTCTTACATTGTTTAGTCTTACATTGTTCAGTCTTACATCGCCCTGTCTTACATTGTCCAGTCTTACATTGTTCAGTCTTACATCGCCCTGTCTTACATTGTCCAGTCTTACATTGTCCAGTCTTACACTGTTCAGTCTTACATCGCCCAGTCTTACATTTCACAGTCTTACATTGTTCAGTCTTACATCGCCCTGTCTTACATTGTCCAGTCTTACACTGTACAGTTTTACGTTTCCCAGTCTTATATCACCTGGTCTTATATCGTCCAGTCTTACATCTTCCAGTCTTACATTTCCAAGTCTTTCTAGCATAAACAGCCTGTTTAAGGTGTCGCCACAGCATCCCAATGGGGTTCAAGTCAGGACTTTGACTCGGCCACTCCAAAACCTTAAATTTGTTTCTTTCAAGCCATTCATGGGTGGACTCTCTTGTGTGCTTCAGATCATTATTTAAAATAAAAAACATCCTTCTCGGTGATGTATTGATACTCAGTTATTGTCCCATAATTTTATATACAGATGCCGTTACTGATTAGTTTGAAAAAGGTCAAACTAAAGTATAATAAACGGTAGGTTGTGAATACTGTGAGAGCGCCCCCTGCTGTTTATCAGAGCGTCGCTGCTCCCCAGTTTCAGTCTCCATTTCCCAAACGCTTTAGCCGAGCGCGCTAACGTTACTCCTCCTAATAAACAGACACACGTTCAGCTCCGTCTCCTCATTATTCACCACCATCACTGTAATATTTCATCATCAACATTAACACACAAAGGTGATCAGAGGGGCGGTGGAGATCGAGTCTGCAGCGTCTGAGATCTTTAAAACGCAGAGTTAGAAAAGAAAATCATCTCACAGTGAAAGCAGCGTTTTACAGTAGAAATAAATGGAGCTCATTATGCTGGTAGTGAACTATGCTACTGACACAGCTGCCTAAACACCATAGAAACAGATCTTAAACAGGTTTTCATTTCTAACTGAAGTTGTTGTTATGTGGTCACATCAAACTGTCAACAGGTGAGATTTGAGAATTAAGAAGTTTCGTAATACGGCCCCGGGTGCACAGAAATGTTTACTCACACATATTTGTGTTCTTGCATCATCTCAGGCATCTAGAACCGAACAGGCTGAAAAAGATGATCAATCATGACTCATGATCACCAAACAATGAGGGTGTTTCTTTCAGTAAAGGTCATGCAGTGAGAACTCCACCATGCTGAGGTGCCCAGGTCTCAGATCAGGCCCATCTAAACAGTGGAAAACCATGAAAAAAGTGAGAGAGACAGTGTGACCCTGATCCTGTGGATGACCCGGAGTGATAGAAACACACCTCACTAGTCTAGAAGGAATTACTGAAGGGTCACAGTGAGATATCAGAGACAGACCTGCTGAAAGATCATGAAAGGATTTTCTACATAATTGTAAAGATATTTAAGTTACAGATTTTCTCAACATAACTGTCAGATTCATAGATAAATCATGTCAGTGTGTTTCTTCTTAAATTCTTCTTAAATTTCCAGAAGTTTATTGTAAATGAAATGTTACTATAACATGTTTAAAGTAAATGATCACCACATAAACAGTCTTTTACTAAGTAAGGTTTTTCAGTGCTTTTTTTAATGATTTTCTCTTTTAAATCTAGTTCACACAAACAATAAAATAAAAGAACTATTTAACACAATCTACCTTGAAAACATAAGATTTTTACATTTAGGTGAAACATGATGTTTGGAAATGACACCCAGTTAACAAACGTTCTACTACAGGGATATTCATCTTTACACTGGTAAACAGACCCAATTCTAAACAAGTTGAGGCAATAAATAAAATGATTATAAAATTATCAAAGTTCTAATTATTGTTGAATAAAAAAGACAGTAATTATCTGCAAATACATTTTGACCTGAATTCAATTGAAAACAGTAAAAAGACAAATTTAGTCCTTTGAACTAACTGACTTTATTATTTTTATAAATACACACTCATTCCAAATCTGATGCCTGTGCCATGTTCCAAAAAGCCTGTTGGGACAGGAGCATGGGAACGTTTACCAGTCTTAAATTGTCCAGTCTTACATCTCCCAGTCCTACATTATCCAGTCTTACATTGCCCAGTCTTACATTGCCCAGGCTAACATTGTTAAGGCTTACACATCACTGCTTTCTGAGTTTATTTGGATTTTATTTACTGTCTCAGCTTCATGGAATTGGGTTTGTTATTTAAGGACACAGCACTGAGTCCAGGTGTTTCCATCAACACCAAATAATCTTTATACAGAAACTCCTTTATCAGTGCTGGGGACAGCAGTGTGTTCTATAATAGTAATAATAATAATAATAATAATAATAGAAATTTCCACAGTTTTTAGAGATGTAAACTCTCTATTTAGTACATTATTTTAGGTGTAATATATTATGGTATTCATGGGAAACAGTAAGTTAAAGTAAACCTTTGGCTCTGTATGCATGTGAAGAATAAAGATAAAGGACTGTCTAATAAGTGAAGAAATGATCTGCTGAGCTCACAGAAAGGTTCAGAGTGGAAGATCTTCAGCTGTCACTCATCCACTCTGAAGAAAAATACCTACATAGAGTGTGAATGTTCAGTAACAGCAAACCGAAATGTTTACATCAACTTTATTATAAGATTACTTATCTTTTCTAGTCATGTTTACTTATTTTAATTCATTTTATCAAGTAAAATTATCTCTGTGTAAATAGATAATTGTGCTTGTGAAAAAGTATTTGCCCCTTACCCAATGTCTTCTATTTTAAATTATAAAATATACATTCTGTAAATGTTTCAGATCATCCAACTAATTTTAGTATAAGATAAAGACAACAAGAGTAAACTCAAAATGCAGCTTTGATCATTCCATTAATTGAAGATTTCTTCAAAATCTCTATCACTCATGTGAAAAAGTAATTGCTCCCTAACCCTATTTACTGGTTGTGCCACCCTCAGTAGCACCAACTGCAATCAAAAGTTTGTGATAACTTGTGTTGAGTCTTTTACATCACTGTGGAGGAATTCTGGCCCACAGTAATTCTGACCCACTCTTTTTTGCCATGTTGTTTTAATTATGCTACATTTGGAGAGTTTTCTAGCATAAACTGCCCGTATAAGGTCTTGCAACAGCATCGCAATGGGATTTAAGTCAGGACTTTGACTCGGCCACTACAAAACCTTAAATTTTGTTTCTCTTGAGCCGTTCAGAGGTGAACTTCCTTGAGTGCTTCGGATCATTGTCCTGCTGCATGACCCAACTGCACTTGAGCTTTAGGGCATGAACTGATGGGCGGACATTCTTCTTCATAATTTTTTTTGATAGAGAGCAGAATTCATGGTTCCATCAGTTATGACAAGTCGTCCAGGTTCTGCAGAAGCAAAGCACCTCCAGACCATCACACTACCACCACGATGTTTTACTGTTGCTATGATGTTTAAAATAAAACATCATTCTCGGTGATGTATTCATACTCAGTTATTATCCCATATTTTTTACATACAGATACACACACTTGCACTTACATATGTACACAGATCTAAAAGAGGGAAGTGTTGATGTTCAAGTAGTTCAGTTTTATTGTGCCTGTAAGAGCCTACTCAAAAACACCTCTACCCTTAAAGACTCACAGCAGGGACAGTACTACCTCAGGGGTGTTCAGTCCTGGTCCTGGTAGATCTACCACCCTGATCAGTTCAGATCCAACACAGCTGGATCTAATATTCAGAAGCCCCTCAAGGCCTTCATTACCTGGATCAGGTGTGTTAGATTAGAGTTGGAGCTAAACTCTGCAGGGTGGTGGATCTCCAGCCCTGAACTACCAGAACACTACCAGAGAAGAGGAAGGGGGCACTGTAAATCTGTACCAGTGTGGACAGAGATGGTGACAGACCAAGCCTACATTCTGGGTTTGACACTGTATGATCCACCAAAACCAGTACAAAGCAGTACCCCAGGTGCTCCTCCATGCCACCTTCTCTACTTTATATGTACATTTACATACTGATCACTAGTTTATTTAGAGCAGTAATGTAATTTCGTGATTTTGCATTTTTCAGTGTGCATGTTATAAATATTTGTAGTGATAATTTACTAACACATTCTCAATATGACTGTAAGATTCATGAATCTGTCATGTCAGTGCGATTCCTTCTACATTTCCAGGAGTGTATTGTAGATGAAATGCCACTGTGACACATTTAAGAGAATCTTCACAGAGCTCTCAGCACTGCAGGGAAAGCGGGATCATGGGTAATTCTGCAGCTACAGATTTTTATTTAAATACTTTCTTTTAATGGGTGAGGTCTTTGGTACACCTCCAGGTTCAGTGGAAAACAGTAAACTGGTTTTTGTGTCTTGAAACTGTAAACACATTCCACCTGTTTATGCACAAAGTTTAATGAAAATAATATCTTTGGAATTTAATTCTGGTAGAGATCCTGGTTCCCAGAACTAGAGCGTTTCTGTTGCTTTTATGATCCTGCTCCAACATGCAAATGAAGAAGTAAACCTGCAGGGCATTAGTGTGTTTTAAGCACTACAATTATGACAGAAACCTTCTAACACTGAAAGTGTCAGTAAATAACACCTAAATCTCAGTAACTTTCACCTTCACATTACTCTGTTTGATTACTCATTGGTCATTTAGCTTTATGTCATAAACTGTGGAGACTGAACACAGGACTCTGCATGAAACGCTCTACCTGAATGTTAGCAGATCAGAGTGAGAGTGTAGATCTGCGCTATCTCTCATGTAAAAATGGTGGGTAATAGTCCAAATCTACTTTTTAGTTTACACTACACCAAACAGACTGAACACCGTTCACACATGTGAATGTGTCCTAAAGAGCTGAGTGAGAAAGTGACCTCAGTTATTACAGCAGGGACAGTGGGGTTGGTCAGCAGAGTCTCCACTCTCTGCTGTTTATCTCAGCCTGTATTACAGGTGGGGTTCACTCTGGAGTGCTGCTCAGAGCACAGAGTGAGGAAGAGGACCACAGATCACTCAGATCACACTAACATCATCTCACAATGTACAACCAGGGCGTCTGCAGACAAGATAAGTAGAAGGAAAACAGGCCTGTAGACACACTGCAGTAATGAGAAAGAGGGTAAAAATGTCTACAGAAAACAGAATCACCCACAGGAGGAAACGATGTGGAAGGCAGAAGGTGTCACAGCTGCAGTCATTTATGGAGCTGACTGTGATCTGGAGGTAAGTCTACATTTGAGTGCATGTCCACTGAAACACACTCAACACATTTTACACATATGAGTTTGTTTTGAGGAGCTGAGTGGGAAAATGTCCAAAATTATGATGAAGTGACCCAAACATTCAGAGCAGCTGCTTCAGTACTGAGGAACTTTATCTGGAGGTAGAATCTCAACCCACCACACACAGATCAGAAACACTTTACAGGATCTACATGAAGCATCCATGGTGTATTAATGAACAGTACAGTAATATACAGTTACTACAGTAAAACTGATTATTATATTATTGTTACTTTTATTACTTCATCCACTGACACTTTATTAGAATTGTGTCATGACAATTTAAGGAACATATTTTGAAGACTGCACTACAGAGGAGATCTAATAACTGTTTTAATGATCAATAATGATGACTTGAAAACATGAAGTTCATCAAGTTCATACATAAAGCTTTACTGAATATTTCTACAAAGCTTTAGGACAGTAAGTCAAATACTGCTCATCACATCCTCACCATCGCCCCCCAGCACTGTACGCTAATGACGTGTAGTGGAATCACTGTAGAGGGTCTCAGTTCTCCCTGACTCCCCTGGTAGAACCTGGAAGAACTCAGTCAGTGTCTCTCTCAGTACCAGAGACCTGAGAGTATTGGAGTGAGATATAAATGATCTGTGAAATCATCAGGAATAGAGAAGAGAGAATATAGAACAGTTCCCTAATTGATATGACTGTACAGAGAACATCACACCTCCAAAATCGTCTCCTTATGAAATATTAGTGAATACTTTATGAAAATCATGCACAGGTTCATTTGAAGTGGAATAAATGTACAAATGTCATTAATGTTTACCACCTTTGTGTCAATCATGAATACCTCTTCAACTGTACTAAGAGAGAACATGATAATGATTTGAGTGTATTTGGAATATCATGTGTTTATTCATCAGCAGCATACTGTATCCAAACAGTCATCTTCATTTGTTTTCAAATAAACTATTTGCTAAACACAAAACCTGCTGAGATCTCCCTTTTAACAAATCACCTCCAGCCTGAGTAACAGCTGTCTGTTAACTAATCCTAATTAAACAGGTACTGTGTTTACTGTTTTCTTCTTACGTTGTACACAGTGATGAAACTTCGAGAAAGCAGATCATCACTCAAACAGAGTCTTAAAAGTCTTGTGCTGTAATATTCAGATCATGGCTCTGTCTGACTGTAGAAAAAAGCTACCGCATGTGGACTCTCACTTACTTAAAAATGCATTCACAAAAACTCCTGTACTAAAATTACTCTCACTAAAATTACCATATCAATTAATTAATCTACCTGTTATTTGGACTCAGTCAAGTAATCAGTGTTTTTATTTAATACAGACGTAATTAAACAGTAACAAACTCTGCACAGCCTTTCAGAGACCCTACATGTCTTTACTGGAAACAGATAAACTAGGAGCCTTATATAACCTTCTAATCTTGAAATGCATGTAGATGAATGTAAATCTTGTTTACACAGTTCAGATGCGTAAATGATCAATAACAGAGCACACAGTGATCAGTGTCAGTGCTCAAAACTCTTATTCTCATATAATATCACGTTTCCTTTGGTTTTGATTATTTCCAGTGATGGAGCCAAGCCAGCTCAGAAATATCCTCAGGTTGTGATTGCAGATTTACAAAAAAAAAAATAACTCAATGACTCAAGTGGCTTTCCACAAAAAAACTATAAGAGATTAAATTTTAACATTTTAAACACATTTTCCAAACCACTTATCCTTCAGGGACACAGGGGGAGCTGGAGCCGATCCCAGCAGTCATTGGGCGGAAGGCAGGATACACCCTGGACAGGTCACCAGTCCATCGCAGGAAAGACAGATACATACACTCACTCACACACACACACCTGGGGGCAATTTAGGGTGTCCAGTGGGCCTGACTGCATGTCTTTGGACTGTGCAAGGAAACCCACACAGAGAGGACCCTTGTTGCCTGACCGGGGAACCAAACCCAGATCCTTCTTGCTGTGATCAGATCAAATGTTTGTGGGGCCTTTCTGCAACCAGTAGGGTTCTAGCCACTAATCCTAATGTCTAGAACTCTCATGAACCGTCAAATCATATATCAGAGGGTGCGATGAAATTGTGACCCATCACCTGTTTACGTTTGGTAACCACTGCTGAGTATCGATTTAATGCTCCTCTACTTTATATATACATTTACATACTGATCATTAGTTTATTTAGAGCAGTGATGTAATTTCATGATTTCTCATTTTTCAGTGTGCATGTTATAAATAAGAGTTATAAGTAAGATTCATGGATCTGTCATGTCAGTGCGATTCCTTCTACATTAGTTCTTTATTATAGGAGTAATTGTTATTATAAGCAGCTGATAATAAACACCCAGTGTACTAAAACAGTGTTTTATTAGCTGGAATATTAGCCATATTGGCCCTGAACAAAAAACCCAAAGGCTTGACCTGCTGTGTCAGTCTGTCACATGCAGTTTTAGCAATCTGCATGTCTCCTTTAGGTGAGAATATCAAGAAAAATAAGTCCGCCTGATGCTAATCACATACTATGTCACAGTAATAAGCCATGTAATGAACAATCATCAAAATTCTAATATTTCAACTCAGACACTTTATTCTAAAACTTTCTAATTGACATCTAAGCAGTGCAGTGATGTTTTGAAGAGATACAGTCAAAAAAAAACCAAAAAAAAAAACCAGGCGCTTGATAAAATTTTGATCAAAACATGTCCAGTTTCATAAAAATATCAAACCTCTGTGGGCATTTACAACTCAGGTGATTACATATTTGAGAAGCCACATGTCTTCTGAAAATAAAACAACATATAACATGTGGCTGTCTCATATAATTACTAGAGTTACAACAACTGAAAGAGGAACTGACAAAAACGGGGGGAAAAACACACCTAATAATGTAGGCCCCTAAGGGTTAATGAAAATAATATCTTTGGAATTTGATTATGGTACTGATCCAGTTTCCCAGAACTAGAGGGTTTCTGTTGCTTTTTTGATCCTGCTCCAACATGCAAATGAAGAAGTAAACCTGCAGGGCATTAGTGTGTTTTAAGCACTATAAATATAACAGAAACCTTAACACTGAAAGTGTCAGTAAATAACACCTAAATCTCAGTAAGTTTCCCCTTTACGTTACTCTGTTTGATTACTCATTGGTCATTTAGCTTTATGTCATAAACTGCTATTTAAAATGGAGTTTTCACAGTTCCTGAGCTAATTAGTTCTTATCACAGTTAGTGGTGTGTAAATGGGCAGAGACTGACCCCAGGACTCTGCATGAAAAGCTCTACCTGAAT
Organism: Colossoma macropomum; assembly: GCF_904425465.1. NCBI lineage: Eukaryota > Metazoa > Chordata > Actinopteri > Characiformes > Serrasalmidae > Colossoma > Colossoma macropomum. The sequence goes on along the minus strand of NW_023495301.1, from coordinate 16,407 downwards.
GTTAGCAGATCAGAGTTTACACCACACCGAACAGACTGAACACCGTTTACACTTTATTACAGAGCAGGGACAGTGGGGTTGGTCAGCAGAGTCTCCACTCTCTGCTGTTTATCTCAGCCTGTATTACGGGTGGGGTTCACTCTGGAGTGCTGCTCAGAGCACAGAGTGAGGAAGAGGAGTGAACTTTGATCTTTCAAGCAGTCGTCCAGCAGTGGTCAGCATGAGGACGCAGGTGTGTATGTGTGAGAGTCTTTGGCTGAAAATATTCATGAACACGGACCACAGATCACTCAGATCACACTAACATCATATCACAGTGTACAAACAGGGCGTCTGGGTCAGTAATGAAAAATAAACCTGAATGAGTTCATTACATCTTTAGTTTCAGTTTAAGTGACCAGATTCTCATCACCGCCCCACAGTAAAATTTCAAGATTAATGTGTGAATAATGTTTTCTGTTCATAATCTGTACACTGCTGTTGGACTATCTAGCTTAAAGCTAATAATAATTTATATAGAGAGTCCAAAAGTGAGAGTGCTGGTGAAAACACTTCTACTTTGCATTGTTTTCTAATTTAATAAAATGTTTTGCTTTACAAATTACATCATCAGCATAACAATCTGAGTGAAAAGTAGAAACTTTGGTGGCGTGTCCCTCGCTTTAATGCACTCGAGCTGCATGAACTCCACAAGTGTAAAAGTCTCTGATCAGCAGATCAGATCCACCTGAGAGTCACCAGAGCTTCACTGGAAGAGATCAGACTAAACACACACTGACCGTTCAGTACAAACACCTCAACATGATCTACTTCACACATCTTGAATATGAATAGTGAGATAGAAACAGTGCAGAATATTGTTTTGAAGCTTTGTTTTATTTCCAAGTTCAACTGAATCCAAGTTTATCTGAATCTCTGAATCTCAGATTTTCAGTGTTCTCTCAGTCTGTTGGACACCACTGCACACGTTACATGTTTGATATTGTGCTTCTTTATTTTATAACTGCAGTGCATTCAGAGCCATTGAGGTTTTGGTTGTGCCACATTCTGATGTTCTCATCTTTACAGTTCACAAACATTTTTTTTTTTCAGATTAATCAAAGCAGACAAGGTACGTAGGAGGAAAACAGGCATGTAGACACACTGCAGTAATGAGAAAGAGGGTATAAATGGTGAAAGTCTACAGAAAACAGAATCACCTACAGGAGGAAACGATGTGGAAGACAGAAGGTGTCACAGCTGCAATAATAAAAATGTAACACTGGCTGAAGGATAAATGTTAGTCTGATAAACCAGTCCTTTATGAAGAGAGTTGATTCTTTGTGACTCTCCAGAGCAACTCCTCCAAAAACATTTATCCCGATAAGAAGATTTAATGTTACACCACTAAATATGCAAAACCCATCAAGTTGACGGGTGATTGGGAGGTAGCTCTCACAGAAGTGCAGTATCCCCATACTTGGCACTTGTGATGATTGTGTTACAGTGTGTCCAAATGATTGGAGCAAGCTACACTGACTCTTAGCTCTATGTGGGCTACTATAAACATCAGGCCGGCAATGGACTTCCAGGGTTTCAATGAAACCCTGACCATGTATGGGTCGGAGTTTGGCAGAATCTTCAAATCACTTTAGGTTGGCTGTTCCATTTATAAAAAGGGGTATATCTATCATAAAACCTCATTTAAAAACAGTGGCAAATGGTTTTGTAAGTGATGTGGTGAGTAACATCATCATGACGACTCAAATGCAAAAGCAGCATGAGTCGGGACTCACGGCGATTGCCTACAAGAACACTAGGCCTCCTGGGAGATGGATTGTATTTTCAAATTAAAAAACATAAGATCACCAAGGGTAAGGTCAGAGTGAAAAAAAACAAAAAACAAATGAAGAGACAAGCATTCTCCTCCATCCAATGAAGAAGGTTGAACATTTTCTAACGTCATGACCTTTCTGCACAGTCTTTCCACTGAATGCAGCAAGTCGGAACTAGATATTTTTATGCTACCCTACACTCAAATGAGTATTGAAACGTATACTTATGTTGAAATGCCACCACTTTCAGCCTTAACTGATAATGGTCCCTAGGAGTTTTATGTGGGCGGCAACAGTGAAGATTACCTAGACTTGAACAACACCTTTTTACATCTAATGTGTAAAATCACAAACCGTGATGGATCCAGTATTGCTAATGATGCTAAGGTTGGGGTCGTAAACTATCCTATAGCATCTCTATTTTCACAAGTAGATGTTGTGCTCGGAGACCATCTCATCAGTCAAGTAACACATACGCGTATAGATCTATTATTGAGATAATTATGAATTTTGCAACAGAAGCTTTAGAAACAATTTTCAGCCAGATTGTTTTACAAAGACACAGAAAGCAAAACCTTTGACTTGATTGGGCATTCATTTTTTTTTTTTTGGATAAACTTGTACTGATGGAGTTGATTTGAACATTAAAATGGTATGAAGTAAAGATGAGTTTTGTCTAATGAAAGAAGGAGCCAGGGATTATGTATGTGTGCTGTAAGTAACTGCCCAGTGTGGCCCAGCTTTGTCCCATCAAATCTGCTATCTGATGTTCCCTTAATGAGTGTTGTACACTGTTAGTACCTTCAGATCATTCAGTCATCTGTGTGTGTGTCAGTGCAGTTATCTAGAGCTCCGAGTTCATTAAAGTAACTGGCAGAGATGGAAAACAGCAACACTGCAAAGACCATGAGATCAGTACGTGATTGTGGGTACTCATTAATTATACTCTACAGCCACCTGGTGGACATTCATGAGTATGACACTTCTTATGCATTTGTAGTAAATTCCACACAGCAGCATTAAGACAAGGTAGTAATTATTTTGTGTGACTTGAAAGTGAGGCATGACTAAGTTACCTGTTGTTTGTCATAAATGGCTACAGCATATAGACTGACTGAAGATATTACCTCATCTAACATCATCTAAGTGCATTAAAGAGCTCAGGTTTGTGTTGAGCAGCATCTGCATTGACATGATCAGAATCATTAATCAAAGAGTGGTATAGCCTACATTTACAGAACTACTATAAGGTGTGAAATGCAGTGCAGTGGGTCTTAGATGATGTTCTGATTTCATTGAGAAATGTATTTTATTTATGATTATAATAAAAATACAGTGAACACAGGGACCTTCTGGGGAAATGAATTGGTTGCCACTTGTCTCAATTTGTTTCTGAGGGCAATCGTTAATGTTGAGTCCTGGATAGTGTCAGTCAGGATTTCTATTTTAGCCATATTTCACAGTCATAACCTTCTACTAGTCTGGTGTTTGGTGCAGAGGCTTTAGCTACTTCACTCTCAGCTTGTTAGTCCAAACTGGTTCAGGGACTGAGTGGCCAAAGGCTGCTTAAGCTCACTTTGACTATTTGGGAGAGGCTGAAATGCAAACTGCCGCTCTATAATACAACATTACAGTTCTTCTACAGCTTGTCCAGCCCAACTGATCAGCCAGGTACCTGAACATTTACATACTTTTGCTTTTCGGTTTTGAAACTAATCCTAGTCATGTGTTGTGGTAACAGCACTTACCTTGGTCAGTTCAGCAGAAGCAGGAGCAGAGCAGGTCATCACAATTTGTGTGTCGGGTGTGATTCAACAGAAGCCCATTTCCAAAAAAGTTGAGACGCTGTGTAGAAGGGTAAATAAAAATAGATTGCAATGATGTGCAAATCATTTAAACCATAAAGGTAAATACTACAAAGACAAATGTTCAAACTTAAAAAAAATTAATGTTTTTTGAAAAATATATGCCAATTTTGAATTTGATGCCAACAACACATTCCAAAAAAAGTTGGGACAGGGGCATTTTTATCACTGTGTTTCATCACCTCTTCTTTTAACAACACTCTAAGTGTTTGGGAACTGAGGAGACACTGCTGTAGTTTTGAAAATGAACCGTTTTCTCATTCTTGTTTGATATAGGATTTCAGCTGCTCGACAGTTCGGGGTCTCCTTTGTTGTATTTTTCATTTCATAATGTTTTCAGTGATGACGTGTCTGGACTGCAGGCAGGTGAGTTTAGCACCTGGACTCTTAATACCGAGCAATGCTGTTATAATACATGCAGAATGTGGTTTTACATTGTCTTGCTGAAATAATCATGGCCTTCCCTGAAAAAGACAGCGTCTAAATGGCAGCATATGTTGCTAAAACATGTATATATCATTCAGCATTAATGGTGCCTTCACAGATGTGCACATCATCCATATCATGTGTGCTAATGCTCCCCTATACCATCATGAATAAGAATGCACCGATCCGATATTAGGATCGGATATCGGTCCCAATATTAACAAAATTAGCTGGATCGGGTATCGGATAATTTGGCTGATCCATGGGACCGATCCATTCACTTTAATTTCTTTGCGACGCATGTGTGCAGCGTGCCGGTAGACTTGACTTACAAACAGGAACAACAACATGGAGCAAACCAAAGAGTCAGCTGTGTGGAGGTATTTCACGCTTGCTACGCCAACAAGTTTGACGGCGACGTGCAATATCTGCAAAACAAATGTTGCAAGGGGAGGTGGTAGCGCTGCAAAATACAATTCAACAAATTTAATTAAGCACCTCCAAAAGTACCATGGTAAAGAGCACGCCGAGTTCCCAACGTTACAGTCGAACAAACAAAAAGAAGCAGGAGACAATACGACGAAACAGTTAACTTCGGCGGACGCCCTGCAAAGACGTGAAAAATTTCCAACTGGCAGCGTGAAAGCGACAAAAATAACAGAGAAAGTTCTGGAATTTGTTTTGGATGCGCAACCCATGTCGTTGGTCAAAGATGTAGGCTTTCATCTCCTGCTTGAACACCTGGAACCAAGGTATAATATATGTGGGCACATATCAGAACAGTTAAAAGATGTCAAAGTAACGAGCTTCATGACAGATATCTGGAGCTCAAACATGTGCCCTATGTCACTTTTAAGCTTAACTGTCCACTGGTTAGACACGAGTTTTACGCCTCACAGTGCGATGTTCCAAGCAAAAAACTTTCATGGATCACACAACAGCGACTTGATTTCGAGTGCAATCAGGGAAATGCTTGATCTGTGGCATATTCCCTTGAACAAAGTACATGTCATTCTGAGGGACAATGCTGGCAACATGGAAAAGGCGATGGACAACATGGGAATGCGTAGCTTAGGCTGATTTGCACATATATTGCAGCTCGTAATTAACGAGGGACTATTGTCACAGCGGAGTGTAAGTGATGCCATTGCAAGCGGCAGGCAGATTGTGGGACATTTTAAACATTCTCCACTCGCATATTCACAGCTACATGATATCCAGCTCCAGATGCAAATGCAAGATAGAGAGTCTTCTGGAACAGAAGCGAGTCCTTTGTGCTTACGTTGCTGACCATGACCTGCCCACGACACTGACTGCTAACCACTGACTTGCTAGAAAAAAACTAACACTGTTCTAGCACCATTTGAAGAGCTAACTAGGAAAGTAAGCTCATCCACCTCCTCCACTGCTGATGTCATTCCAGCTTTCACCGACGAGGACAGATACCGGCATTAAAACAACAAAAAAGACCCTGCTTCAAGCTGTCAACAAACGCTTCGGCACTGTGGAAGATGAACCTGTCTACGCTCTTGCTACCTTGTTGGAACCGAGATATAAAGACAGGTAAGATTCTAAACTTATTACATTATAGAATCTTTCTCTCTACAGCACCCCTAACAGTACCTTGCAAATTTCAATGCAACAAGATGCCATGATGTACATTAAAAGTTAATATTAGAAAATATAAAAGTTAAATTATAAATCCTTTTTATACATACTTTTTCATGTCTATATTACTTTGATCAGCCTTAAGCTTCATTGTTACATCCAAGAATTTAGTGTTACAGTGAGGTGTGAATTTTAACCAGTGTTTTATATATTTAACTTATGTTTTATTTCTGTGTCAGATATTTTGCAGAGTCTGCAAAGCATGCAAAAGATGCACTAACAAAGGAACTTGAGGAAGAAGTGTTGAGGAGCAGCACAGCTGGAGCATTGGAGACTTCAGAGCCACCAGAAAAGTCCCCTCGGGTGGAAGCAGCAGCAGCACCACCAGACAAGAGCAGCTTTCTGAAATAATTTGACCAAATTCTGGAGGAGTGTGAGGATCCTGGTGCAGCAAGCAGCTCAAGCCCTGCTGTTGATCTGCATAGATTTTTTTTCTGAGAAAACAAACAATCACTGCCTTGGACAGTCCATACCAGTACTGGAGAGTCAACAAAGATCGGTTACCTTGTCTTGCTGCCACTGCCACAAAATACCTCTGTGCCCCCTGCACTAGTGTAGAAAGTAAGAGACTGTTCAGCACAGTTTCCAACATTGTGGATGAGAAAAGAAACTTACTGCAGAGAGAGCAGAAATGCTTGTTTTCATGAGAAAGAACATGCCATTGCTGCTTAAGTGAGCATTCAGGGCAACCACAGGCTGCGAGTGGTGTGAGACTGCACTAAATGTTACATGTTTACAATGTTTGATTACTGCTTGTATGTTTGACCAAGTTACTTATTTATTCTCAGGTTCAGCTGCTAGATTTTATTTCGAATTATTGTTTACACTAAATATTTAAAAATAAGATTGATTACTGTTTATGTGTTTGACAAAGTGAAGCTACTTATTCTCAGTTTTGGCTGATACTTTTTTTTATTTTAATATATTTTAAGAAGTTTGACTCCTTTTTTATTCTGAATTGAACACTGAACACTTTAGCCAGGAGGACACAGTGTCCATGATTTCAAAAAAGAATGTCAAATATTGATTCGTCAGACCACAGGACACCTTTCCACTTCCCCTCAGTCCATTTTAAATTGGCTCAGGCCGAGAGAAGGTGGCAGCGTTTCTGGGTCCTGTTTATATTTGGTTTCTTCTTTGTGTTTTAGAGTTTTAATTATCATTTGTGGATGCAATGATGAACTGTTTTCACAGACAGTGGTTTTCAGAAGTGTTTCTGAGCCCATGCAGTGATTTTCACTACAGAATCCTGTCTGTTTTTAAATGCAGTGCTGTCTGAGGACCCAGAGATCACGGCCAGCAAATACTTGTTTTTGGCCTTGGCCATGATATTATGTACCATAGGTGATGAAAAACAAAAGTTCTTTGCTATTTTACATTAATTCTTTCAGAGTGGTGAACCCCTACCCTTCTTTACGTCTGAAAGACTCTGCCTCTCTCAGATGCTTTTTTTATACCCAATCATGTTACTGATCTGTTGCCAATCAACCACCAGGTGTTTTTAGCATTACACATCTTTACCAACTTAACCTTTTGTTGCCCCCATCACAACTTTTTTGGAACACGTTGTTGATATCAAATTCAAAATGGGCATACATTTTTCAAAAAACAATACAATTTTTCAGTTTCTACATTTGATATGTTGTCTTTGTACTATTTTCAATGAAATATACGGTTTAAATTATTTGCACATCTTTGCATTTTGTTTTTATTTACATTTTGTGTTATATTCATGAAGTCTTTTGAGTAAGAACTGTCCCCTGTCTTTGAGTCTGAACCAGGGTTTAAGTCTCTGCTTGAAAGGAAATAAAGGATTGATCTCACCAAGTGAGCAGCTTGAGTCCAAAAGGTGTTGTTTTCCAGGCTACAGCTTCAGATGATCAATTGAAGTCGGTGTAAAGTGGTTAGATGATCCTAGTCCTTAAAGCCCATGTAGAAGTCCAACATCAAAGGAGATAGAGCGTTTGGTCAGCGACCCTCCATTCCATTGTCCGTAATTCAGCCCATAACAGTTCAAAAAGGTGGTAAAATGAAGTCCCTCTATAACACAACAAAACACCATCAATGTTCTTATCTTAATCATTAAACTTATCAAATCTTATAAAAATATCAAACTTATTTAAATAAACACATTCATTTGTATAAATGTATTCTTGTACATGAACGAACAAACAAACAAACAAACAAACAACAGCAGCAGCAACCCCCTTGTTTGTAACACGCGGCTACTCACAATGCCCCACTTCTTCACTTAAAAATACCATTGAGTCATGGCCCAAGGTTGCCCTCTGTGGCGAGAGTCTGCCATTACACTAAGAAATACTTAATGGAACTCAATGGAGCCTAAGTAACCATGGGCAATGGTTACAATGAAACACATCAGCAATATCTACTTAATGTAAGTAACATATCAACAAAACATCTACTTAATGTAAGTAACATAGCAACAAAACATCTACTTAATATAAGAAACATCAACAAAAGATCTACTTAATATAAGAAACATATCAACAAAACATCTACTTAATGTAAGTAATGTCAACAAAACATCTACTTAATATAAGAAACATATCAACAAAACATCTACTTAATGTAAGTAATGTCAACAAAACATCTACTTAATGTAAGTAATGTCAACAAAACATCTACTTAATATAAGAAACATATTAACAAAACATCTGCTTAATGTAAGTAACATACCAACAAAACATCTAGTTAATGTCAACAAAACATCTACTTAATATAAGAAACATAGCAACAAAACATCTACTTAATGTAAGTAACATACCAACAAAACATCTACTTAATGTAAGAAATGAATCAACAAAACATCTACTTAATGTAAGTAATGTCAACAAAACATCTACTTAATATAAGAAACATATCAACAAAACATCTACTTAATGTAACATACCAACAAAACATCTACTTAATGTCAACAAAACATCTACTTAATGTAAGAAACATATCAACAAAACATCTACTTAATGTAACATACTAACAAAACATCTTCCTGTAAGTAATGCCACCAAAACATCTACTTAATATAAGAAATATATCAACAAAACATCTACTTAATATAAGTAATGTCAACATCTGTGCAATGTATCAAAAAAATCTACTCAGTATAAGTAATGTATCACCAAAACATCTACTGAACATAAATATCAACAAAACATCTACTTAATGTAAGTAACATATCAACATGTCTACATAATTTAAATATGTTAATTAGTAAGAACTGCTGTCCATCTACTAACTGTAATAAAATATTCACTTGAATGTTCATGTTCTTCACTACTGCAAATTTACACATATGTTGAGTGAGAATTTACATGCACTGAGAAATCAGAGTACTGAGCAAAAATCCAGCCTCTTTATCAAAATTTTTTAATCAGATTTCTAGATTGGAGTATGTTGTTTACATGACATTTTTGAATAATCAGATAACTGCAGATTATTGTGTGCATGTAAACACACTCAGTGTAAACTAATGGAAAACATTGTCTTTTAGTAAAACATTTGAAATGGAAGGTGATGCCAGTTTGTACTTTTGCCTCCACTGTGTTAATACAACCACCTGCAGCCTGTAATGAAATAAGGAATAAAAGCTCTCAGCATAATCAAACTCCAAAAGAGAGCTTCTGTTTGCTGTGAGGCCTAAAAGCAGCTACGCTTTCCTTTAAACTATCACAAAAGTGTTCATTACTTGAAGCTTTTAAAATCAGTGCACATTAATGACACCTGCTGGTTAGATGTGTGTACAGCAGTTGTAAAACTCCTACTCCTTTCAAAAATCATACATATCTAAATCACTAAACTGAGTAACATGATAAAAATACACCGCAGTCTGAAGGTTCTGGAGAGGTTCTGCCTGGAGGAACAGTCTCAGATCCCTTGCCATGTGTTCTCCAGACTCATGAAGCATTATAGGAGAAAACTCAGAGCTGTAATCATTGCTAAGGGAGGCTGTACAAAGTGTTAAATGAAGGGGCGCCTACAATCATGGTGCACACATATTAGAGAAACATATTTATTTAATGATCAGATTTAGCACTTTTCATTCAATCACTGTACTTCCAAAAAACTTAGATTTGTATTAATATTTTGAGTGAAAGATCAAAAAAGTAAACAATAAAGAATGTTTTTACAGACCACTTTGCTCATGTTTACCAGGGGAGCCAATATTTGTGGAGGGCACTGTATATATCAGATGTTTCATTAATTAAATCAGAAGCTTCTGATGGAATTTAATTAATCCATGTGATGCTGGAAGCGCCCCGGAAACAGACTTTGCTCTCCAAACTATGTAGATATTAACCTCTATTAAAAAAGTATATGTTGTTACTTTGACTGTGCTGTTTATGCTAATGATAAATGTATGTATGTCTTGTGTTATGCAATCTAAAAGTTCTGTATATTGATATATTATTAAACATACAAACAATCAAATAAAGGCTTTGTTAGTGAGCTGAAGTTGTGGCTCCTCCTGTCTGGAACAATCTGTACATGTTTATGTTCAACATTATCATTTTTAGGATTCATTCATGTTCTTTGTCATGCAGTTTTTTCTGTTAATGAAATATGATTTAGGCTCTCCTTTGCCCCGCCCTCCAGATCTAAGACCAAAATAACCACCTGCTTATACATTATAAACCAAATTATTACAAAGTAGCCAAACATCATATTAGCAATTGAAGTGTATAATAAAGAAAACGTCTTTAATTATTTAGTCTTTTTCCTTCCACAGTGACTCATAATTAATGACCTAAAAGATCATCAAGCCTTTATTTCCTCAAACAATAACAAAAAATCTCACACTGCAAATCCCAACATCACACTTCAGGCAAGATCAAAGAACTGATTCAGAATGAAAGAATATCTGCGTTTTACAAGATGAAAAGACAGAAGAAGACTTTTATTGATCATTTTATGATCTCGCATTAAATTTCCCTCCACAGCACAAAAACTGAACATCAAACCTTAACAGAAGTCAGTTAGGTTTTTTTGTTGTTTACTCATTGTATTTAAATCATATATGAACATATTCAATTTACAGCAAAAGACTTAATGCAGGCAGCAAAAGTAAGAAAGAAGTGAGTATAAAAATTTTAATCATTTCACTGATCTCAAACATCATTTCACTGATTTTAAGTACATTAAACAAAACAAAGAACAGAACTGAACTGTTTCCCCCCAAACTATGATGAAACAACACGTCTGATTATATTTTCTGGTACAAACTTGTTTTAGAAGTGATTACACACACTGAACATTCATAAGACTCACACTATACTGAGGATCAGACAGTGAGGAACATTTGCAGGCGTGGTGATTTACACCTCTTTAAGCAGGATGCCGTAAGGATGGATGGAGGTCTCTACAATCTTCATCTCCTCCGCTTCTGAGGTTCCCTAGGGAATCGGGATCAGCCAGTAGTCCTTTTGCGCTGTGAACTGCCTCTTCTCAGCGTTGATCCTGTTCTGCATGATAACCTCATAAGTCTTTCCAGGCTTGGATCCGAACTTATGGCTCATCGCGTACTGCTCTGCAATACCAATATCAGGAGTTGAGTAGATCCCTCGGCCATAAGCCTGACCACCTCCAGGTTTATAATGGGTCTCAGCGATGCCTTCAGCTCCCTCAATCCTGGTTCCATGGAAGGAAACTGGCCACTCACCAGGCGCAGGCTCACTCCTCTATCCACCTGGCCCCAGCCAGGTGTTTCCATCAGGATACTCATTCAGAACCTTCAGAGCAAAGCATTCCCACCCCCAGGGCCGCTTGTATGGTTCTCCACCGCGGGAGCACTCGGAGGAGTCTGAACCGCGTCTGAAATCATAATTAAACTGCGGGTTTAAGAACTTCTCCACATCCACAAACAGCTCCTTCTCTTCTGCTGCATTGAAGCTTTTCACAGTCTGGCCACCAACTAATGCCAATGGACTGTGTCCAATACCAAAGACAATATGGAGACAATTGTCAGTGGTCAGTTCCTTAAGCACGGGGCCTCCTCCTCCTCCTACTCCTCCTCTGACTGCATTAAATGCATTAACTCTTCTATCAGTGTGAGGCTTCACTTTGGCCCCAGTGAGGACCGAGAGAGCCTCGAGAAGAACTTCTGTATTGATCTCAGACATGGTTAACTCAGACTGACGCTAGACAAGCTAAGCAGGTCTCTTTATACAGTCACACAGTCTGAGAGTGAAAGGAAGTGGTGCTGGTTATTTGCATAAGCATGTTGAAACACAACAAAGACGTAAGACGATCTTTTACTTTTACTTTTATGATGAAGACAAACTGAGCACATAACAGGTTCTTATTCACTACATTTTAAAATCAACATTTAAATCATCTAAAGTCTACGATGTTTAAAATGTTTGTCCTTCTCATTCCAAACGTCCAGAACATTCTAGCTCTAAGTACGAAGGTATCTCACCACAGTCATGTTTATGTGTTTCTATAACTCAGTCTTTGTATTGGTTGATCATTTGATGGAATGTTTCCTTTTTTATCTTATTTTAAAAGGAAAACAAATACGGCAGCAAGTGGGATCAACGCTCACCATCTCCAAGACCAAATCAAACCCTGTTTCTGAAAGCTTTTTGTATGGAAGTCCTTCTAGAAGGTCTCTGTTGTCAAAGATCAAAAAGGAAATAGTAGACATTTTTACATACATGCATTGAGATACAGCCTATATAACATTTTCTGACTTTTTTCATCAATGACCTCCATTGTTTGAAGCATTTGTACATTTTAGATGTCATAATGTAAATCAGTGGACATGCTTGGTATTAAAAAAAACAAACAAACTCGAGGTCATGCAGAGGTCCAACCTTTTCATGCGACTGTACATACAGTAAACACAGAATTGCTCAATGTCGTGTTGGTGATTTACAAACACGTTAACTTTTTAAACACTCTCACATTTCATGTGCCTAAGTTCAAATGTCCAGTGTAGTGGACACTGAGTATTAAACGTTTCCCAGTAAACAAACAAATATATTCACATATTATGTTGTTTAGTACACAGCAGAGAAAAATTGTTTGTTTATAGAGTGTCCAGACTCGGGACTGAGGAGGTTATAAACACATATTTGTGAGTGCAGATCACAGCTTGAAGTGAAGGGAAATGATAAGAGGAAGGCAAACTGTGAGCAAACTGGGCTGGAGTTCTGAGCGACCTCTACTGGTTGCCAGAAGGACGAGCCCTCCTGTTCCTTAAATTTTCTTCTCTGCTTTCCTCAAGTCATTAGAGGATAAACACTAACACCCCTAACATTTAGACCATCTAAATCATCTCGTGAACAACAGTAAACTCCCATAATGTATTGAAATTTCTATTTGTCTGGAGTTTCTTTTCATACACTCCCTATAATTTTTCTAATGTTTAAAATGTGTTATAATATCAGTGTTCAGTGTGCTTATGATTTCAGTGTAGTATTTTCTACAAAATGTCAATTTGAGTTATTTATTTAATTAATGTCCTCTTTACATGCAGGTTGTTTTCTGGGTTTAAGACGTCAGGGTGACGTAGAGGAAGCCTAGTTTCAGTAAGTTCTGTGACTTCAGTAAGTGTCTGTCCACTATATTGCCAGTTCTATTAAACAAGTAACTAGTTTTCAGTTAAAGCAATAAAACCTCAGTTTTCTCTAATTTTATTGTGGGTACATATTTTAAATTCTAAAGGAAGTCTAACTTTCACATGACATTAGCTGGGGATGTCATATTATAGTCACTGTTAAAAGGCTATCAAGGCAAACATTAGTGGGGTAAACAGTTACACTGCAACTCATAGCTGTATTAGTGGCAAGTATCATTTTAGTGTAAGCAAAGCAGAGCAAGTAAAACCCACAGTGACCTCAAAAGGTTTTTAGGTCCAATATCATTTAGAAACTAAAGAACTCACCTTAACTCCAATAACAGAGATCAGGGGTAGGGGGCGCTACACTATAACATAAAACATGACTGACCTGAGAACAGACAACACCCTAAAGGATGTTTCAGCCTCAACATTATTATACACACATATCATATAACTATGATTATTAGGCTGGTTTATGTGAAGCTGAGCTGATTATAGATAAGAGAAGGCCTGACCCGAGACTCGACTCTGACTCACACCTCAGAGACCTGACACTTGACTCAGACTCACCTCAGAGACTCAAAACTTGACTTAGACTCACTGGTCAGAGACTTGACTCAGACTCTTACCTCAGAGACTCGAGATTCGACTCAGACTCTCACCTCAGAAACTTGACTCATCTCACCTTCTTAAATTGTTTCTTCTTCCTAAATTTCCAGAAGTTTATTGTAAATGAAATGTTACTATAACATGTTTAAAGTAAATTATCACCACATAAACAGTCCTTTACTAAGTAAGGTTTTTAACTTTCCATCCCTGCTTAAATATTGTCACTCTTCATCAATTACTTTCACTTGGTCACATGAGGATTAAAGATTTTCTATACACTCTAATCCTGAAGTGCTGCACTGATCAGTGTCACGTCTCTGCTGACATGATGGGATTAACCACCTGTAAGCGCTATTGCACAAGATTCAGCTCTGTGGGTTTTCACACAGTACCATCAGGACTTTAGACACTTGATATTTTATAAAATTGGTGTGAAAAGAAATCATGAGGCCTTCTCTAATTTAAATAAGGGTTAGAACTTTTGAATAATTACATTATTTAGAACAACTGTAATTAAATGTTATTCTGATTTTTTAATGTGCGTTTTCTAAATATTTGTAGTGATGTTTTAGTTAGACATTCTCAATATGACTGTCAGATTCATTGGTCTATCATGTCAGTGTGTTTTTCCCTAAATTTCACACATTCAGCAGCCATGGATCATTTACCTGCGAGCTCTCAGCTCAGAGTGACCTCAGCACTGCAGGCAGAGAGGGATCATGGGTAATTCTGCAGGTACACACTCCTTAAGCCCTTAATTTCACTGTAGCAGAAATGTTTATCAATCCTAACGTCTGTAGAAGAAATAAAGTCTTACTGAGGCAGCAGCACATTATTGAGGAAGATCAGAATCTGGTTCTTTCTGTAAAGCAGTGAAGAGAAACAGTCATTTCCACTGAACATGCTGGTATGAATAAAACTGACTCACTTTCATATGTAATATTTTATTTTTTATTCCAGCAGGTACAGTTCACCCAGTGCTGTGTAAACATGGGAGGAATGAAAATGCAGAACATTGTAATTACTGTAGAAATAATAGTGTAAATACAGATCTCTGTCATATTTTTATTTACACTGTAAAAAAAATCTATTAAAATCTTTCGTCCAGCGTGATATTTTTTTTCATTTTTTTCAGTCTGCCTCAGCACTAGGAGCACTGCTACACATCCTAGTTTACAGATTAATTTAGATTTAGTTAAAATGATTTGTGGCTGCCTTAAATTCTGTGTGTGTGTCAGTGCAGTTATCTAGAACTTTGAGTTTCTTAGAGCAACTGGCAGAGATGGAGAAACTGCAACACTGTAAAGACCATGAGATCAGCGCGTGATTGTGGGTACTATTGTCATTAATAATAATAACCTACTGCCACCTGGTGGACATTCACGAGTATGACACTTCTTATGCCTTTGTGGTGAATTCCACACAGTGAGGCCTGATGGTCTCTACACTGAGGCCTGATGGTGTCTACAATGAGGCCTGATGGTCTCTACAGTGAGGCCCGATGGTGTCTACAGTGAGGCCTGGTGGTCTCTATAGTGAGGCCTGATGGTGTCTACAGTGAGAACTGATGGTGTCTACAGTGAGGCCTGGTGGTCTCTACAGTGAGGGCTGAAGGTGTCTACAGTGAGGCCTTATGGTCTCTACAGTGAGGTCTGGTGGTCTCTACAGTGTCACAGTTTCTCCACATCTGCCAGGTACTTTAATAAACTCACCCAATCAGAGGAACTGCACTCTCACAGAACAGCACCCAGCCTATGATGGCCTCCCTGGAGCATCAGGGCCAATCAGGCTCCAGATCACATTCAGCTTCATAAGGGATTGGCTCATTACACTAAAGCCCAATCCCATTTCACCCCTCGCCCAAACCACTCAGCCCCTAACCCGTTTTGGTTGAGATAGAGAGGGAGGGTGAAGTGTTGGGGCTCCAAACAGAGGTTTTTCAGAGACTCCAAACAGAGAGATATGGGGAAAAAAGAAAAACAGTAAGACGGCTGAACAAAAGACCAAAGAAACACACAAATGTGAGAATTTG
This sequence comes from Colossoma macropomum, assembly GCF_904425465.1. NCBI lineage: Eukaryota > Metazoa > Chordata > Actinopteri > Characiformes > Serrasalmidae > Colossoma > Colossoma macropomum. Next base: position 408 of record NW_023495301.1, on the reverse strand, counting down.
CTCCGTTAAAAATTACGATAACCATTTCATTATCTTAGTTTAATGTGGTTCTTCAATGTCAGCTTCATATCACTGAAGGGATGGGTGATCATATGCCTCCCTCTTTGAAGACATATGATGCCCTAAATGTTACTAAAGCCCAGCAGTGAGCAGCTGAACTTTACCCTCCTCTGCTGTCACTGCAGACTGGCAGGGTCGCCTACAGAGCGGCATTAGTAGCTGCTTAATGAGAATACATTCATCTAAAAAGTTTAAATCATTTCCTCAGAAATCCGACCACAAGAAACGGCCCAGAACGACTTGGAAGAAAGTCTGGTTCCACTGACTTACATTAAAAGTAAAGCAGGTTTTTCCTTCTCCCGTAAAGTTACCATTTTGGACATAAAAGGCTATATATACATATCCTGG
>NW_023495300.1:0-92001 GCF_904425465.1 Colossoma macropomum | reverse complement strand
ACCAGAGAGAAGATCCAAACCAGACATCAGACACTGTCTCTGTACTGACTGTGCATTTACCTGTGATTGGACTGTATGCGTTTCCAATGTTTGTGATCTCTTTGCTGAAAACCAGTATGGTGTCCACACCTAGAGGCCCGAGGTGGCCATTTAAGCCTGATGAAAATGAGAATGCCACCTTTGGTCTGTCTGCAAGCAGAAACAATCACAGTGTTAGACTGAAAACGTAGTTTTCTGTATTTCTAAAGAGAAAATGTCTAGATGTTTTGCCTTTGTTTTTGTAAATGTCCAGCTTTCTAATAAGAAAGTATTTGAGAACTGATTGTCCTATCCCACATTTAAGTCTTACTTGCATTCTCCTCTCTCAGTGCTTCCACACCCAGTTCATTAGAGACCACTCTCCCCTCCAAAGCTGTGAAACATAAAAAGCAATGTAAAACTATCCAACCATACTGAACTGAAGACTTATACCAACTTTACTCTCTACATTTTAGTGTGCAATGTGTAAAACTGCTGCAGTGCTTTTTGGTTGAAAATGTACATTTTTGTATGCTTTGTATAAAAGCTTCATTTCTTCTAATCTTAATTTGTAGTAACACAAGCTTCACAACCTCATTTATTAAGAATAAGTGACCGATATTAGTCCCACAATGGGGAATTTTCACCTCCTCATTTAACCTATCCATGCAGTGAAACACCACATACACACTAGTGAAGACACACACTAGGGGGTAGTGAGCACACTTGCCCGGAGCAGTGGGCAGCCTTATCCACAGCACCCGGGAAGCAGTTGCTCAAGGGCACTTCTCTCACATACTGTCAGTTCAGAGGATCCTTCTGGTCACAAGACTGGTTCTCTGACCTCCAGCCCATAACTGCCCCAGAAACTGCCCCTATCAAAGTAGGTCTCACTGTTGGTGTCACTGATATCTGCAAACCTACAAAAACTAGGTGATATCTGAAGTCCTGACTCCTGATATCTTCATAACTTTAAAGAAATTTTCTGCATTTGTTATGCGAGAAAATTTAATCATAACTTTATTTTTAACTTTATTTCATTTTCAGGACCAGCAAGACAGTTGGGTGTTTTTTTATTTATCTTTTAATTGAACATTTGTAATAAATGAATATACTATGGTTGTTACTCATATTCCTTACATTCAAATGACTAAACTATGGATGTATCAGGGCACTGCAAGCAAAAAAATAAAAATAAAAATAAAATAAATAAAAAATTTCTAATCACAACTGATAAGCAAAATCTGTTATGTATGGCTTAACTCCTTGAACCAGAAGCCCATATTTTGTGTGCAAAGTTGCCGTCTAGCCTTCACAACTTCAGAATGGTTTAAACTACAGATATAAATCACATATCAGAACACTCAGCATACTCGGCTCTGACACCAGCCTGATGTCATCGAGCTCTGACGTCAGCATCAGTGAGTAATCTGGCTCAGAAAATCACCCAAATTCCTTACATTATTTCCCTGCTTTTAGCCTTCATATTCCACCAAAGGGTTAAGATAGCGGCATAATTCATAGATCTGACCACTCAGCAGACTCTGCCCTCACCATCTAGAGTGATTTTATCCACCTGTGACCATCCATCAGCCAGAGATCCAGCTCCAAAATCACCCAAAACCCACTTGCTACTGTTATCTCTGCTTTTTCCCTTCAAATTATAAACAAAGGGTTAAAAATAGCGACATGATTCACACAACACAACACTTAGAGGAACCTGCGTTGACAAGCCAGTGTGAGAAAACCCAGCTCTAACATCCCACAACCCAGAAATACAGCACAAACACACAGCCAGATCACCGTAAAAAACCTGCTATTAGCTCTCTGCTTTAGCCTTCATATGGCAACAAAAGGGTTAAAACAGTGATGTAATCAACACATCACAGCTCAGCAGGGCTAACCCTTTATGTCCTGAGTGACTTTATGGAGGTTCAGTGAAGATTCAGTCAGTAATCCAGTTCAGAATACCTCCATTCTAGCCCTGCATTTTTGTCCATTTAAAACCCCCTATTTAAACACCTCCCTGTACGCGCTGGATCTGGAGCTCAGTGTCTCAAACAGTCCTCTAATTGACTCCGACTGAGTTTAGTGCTGATAATCAGACATTTACAGCTAAATATAGATAATAACCCCACAAACACAATCACAGTGGGGAAGCAGCGGAGTAATCCGACAGAGGGTGTGTTCCAATCCACAAGAGGTGCCCTTCAATCTTTCCCTCAAAATCAACAAAGCACACAATCAAACATATTTTCAAAGAAAATTAATAATATTTAGCTCTGTCTTTCAATTTACACCGATAACACTGTTTTGAAAACAGCTGACAGTAAAAATGCGTCTCAATTTGAAATCAAAAATAAAGCCTGTCTTGATGAGTTTTAGCACTCAGTATGAATCCAAGAGGAGAGAAAATTAATAATAATAAAAAAAACATGGTAATCATTTAATTGTACTCAATAATAAACAATCGAATGAAATGTTATCAAAATTCTAACAATGTCAGCTCACAGACACGCCACAGTAACAATTTCTAAAAATGCAATTATCAAAAGTAAATTTTTGATCAAAAATGAAACAAATTCATAAAAATATCAAACTTCTGTTGGTGTTTCCATGTGAAATAATGGCATATCTGAGTAGCCCAGGTAAATACTTTGTAATTGTAATTGACTAAAATACCAAACAATTCTGCAAAATCACAATTTAATGTGATAATAAAAGAGATATAATGATACAACAATCTTGAACAATATATCTAAACTTAATGTTTAAGATGTGATCTAGAACCAAACATGGCAAACTGTAAAACCCAATAACTGAAAAAATATGGAGTGTAATTTTGTATGACTGCAATACTTGAACTTGATCTTGCTTTAAGTATAAAATTCAGGATTTATGGAATAAATTTAATTCGGTGTGTATTGACTGTTTTAACTTGTTCTTTACCTGAATTCACTTGTATCAACTCCAGCAGTCTATTGTTCATGGCTTAAACACAAAAACAACAACAATAATATTACAGTCAAATCTTAAATGATATAAATGTACATGCATCTTCACGAAACAGCTTGTAGAAATGTGGGGAAAAAGTGAAACAATATGGAATGACTAACAGATTTTTCTTTGTGTTTCGTAAAATGAATTTTTTGAATAAATATTTGGAAAAAATAAATCAATATCAAATCTTTGGATTTACCTGCGTTCTCTTTCTTCAGCTCCTCAATCTGGCAGTGACTTAACTGTATCTGCACCATCTGCTCCACCACCATGTCCCTCAGCTCCCTCAGTTCAGTCCACACATCGGGCTGGTTTGGATTCAGCTCTGATCTCTCCACACGACTCTGGTTCTGAAGTCTGTTCAGTCCAGACTGCGTGTCCTCCACTGTGAGCTGGTCATCACCTCTCTGGAGCTGAACACAAGACAAGCTGACCCAAAGCAGAACCACACTGACCCTCATCCTGAGATATTTACAGTGTATAGAGTCTCTCACTGGAGTCCTTTTATACAGTCATTTCAGACTGAGTGTTATCAAGAAATTTCATTACTAGTGCAAATATTTCGCTGCTGTCCTTGAGGGAAAAAAAAACAAAACAAAAAAAACATGGGAAATTATCAGCTGACACAGGTCTAGTTTCATGTTTTTCATGGCCTTTACTGCATTTGACAGTTTCTGCAGCAACATAATTTACTTTGGTTGAAACTGAATGATGAATGTGAGCTCAAGGTGCAGACTTGCAGCTTTAATTTAAGTCTGTTTACATCCAAACTGGGTGAACTGTGTATGAACTACAACCATTTTTACACATAGCCTCTGATTTTTAGAGGATCAAAAATAATTGGAGGACCTACTGATCATAAATTAAATTGTTGTTTTTAAAACTTGGTTGCAATTCAGTGATTGCCCATAGACATCACCACATGCTGGGATTCATTCATGGTGATGCTCTGAGGCCTTCACTGCAGCTGTGTCCAGTTCCTGCTTGCTCTTGATGAGCTGTACCTTCAGTTTAGCCTTCATGAAGTGAAAGTTATGCTGAATTGGATTGAGGTCTGTCCTGTTGGGTCATGGTATTATACGAAGGCATGGCACCTGATGTGAATGACCATGCGATGATGTTTCAGTCCAGGCTATTTAGGATAATTTGTTGAAATTACACAGATCCTTTCTCCGGTACGAATTGGCCAGTCAAAAAATACACAGATTACATTACAAGACCTCCTCTGGTAGACTAAACCAGCTCAAGTAGGGCTAAATATACAAAGTGAGCTATATCAATAGTGCGTTTGAAGCTTCCTTTAAAGATAATCTAGATAAATCCTAGAATGGTCACTGCAGCTCTTCTGATTGATTGATTGATTGATAAACAAATAAATAAATAAATAAATAAATAAAAACTCCTGCCATTTAATTTTTTGCACTATGATGTCTGTGCTTAAATTACTATACTTCTGTGCTATTGCACATGAAAATATTATAATATACATAAATTATTAACTCAAGAAAACCTTTATTTAATAACCTTTATTCCAGGGCAAATGTTTCGGTTCTGCCCTTGAGATAAAAACATGAGAAATTTTTCACCTGATACACGTTTGAAATACATGAAGTGTCACTTGAGTTCATTACCGCATGGCACATGCCAGCAACTCATGCACAAGCCTCAAGGTTCAGAAAGATTCAGATTACTGATTCGTTCAGAGTGAAGGGCTTCAGGGTGACCACAGTGGTGATTTTAATTGTTGGATTCAGCTGTAAACTGTTCATTTTATATACATTTTTCTTTCAAATTAAAAGGTTGAACCAAGAAAAATGTATGATTATAATAGGTGAATGCATTGCAGGTGAAAGCTGTTTATTTCTTACCACAAACTGAATCCAAACATTTTTGGATGCTGGGTTAAAAGCTAGATTTGATTGCTTGTTGTATAGTGCTTTGATGAAAACTTCTTTACCTACACTGAAATTTCAGTGGAGATTCTAGCATATAATTGAGGTGACTATAGCAAATTTAAGTGGTTTAGGGCTGCTGGAACCATGGTGGCGAGTGGGCGCTTGACCCAACACTTTTTAGAGTTCTGGGCTGATGCCCCACTACTTTTTGAGTTCAGGATGTGCATATCCTGATTGGCAAAGCCAATGAGAATCTCTATTTCAGCTGAATTCGGTATTAAATTAGTTTCTTTTTTGTTCTGTGTTCAGAAAATGTTAGCATTTTTTCAATATAAAAGATGTTCAAGTATTTACAAAAAAACTCCATAGGACCCCATTCATTTTTGACTCACTCAGGACAGCCCCGATTTCTCCATAAACACATTTGTCTCATTTAAGCAGACAGATGTTTTTGCCCTTGAGAAGCCCTCAGCAATGTGTCATAAATAAAACAATAAATCCAAGAAGTGTTTGCTGGAAGACGCTCAGGCTGTGAATGGACGTAGGGTGTGGCTTTTTCTCGGCAAGCTGTTACTATCTTCTTGTAAACAAAATAATTAACGCTGTCAAGATGAGGTGACTCTGCACAATTAAACAGTTTCCTTCTGAGATAATGTTTGTTATAATAAGTCAATTAAGACCTAATGAGTTAATTAAGCGCTGAGACAACTGGAATGGTGTCCAAACTTTTGCATGCGTCACAATTACTATTTTATTTTTATCTCCTTTTCAAGCAAGGCAAATATAAAGTGATTGTGCTTTATATTTGCATAGACATGTTATTTCATGTTTTACAAGTCACACACACAACAGTAAACAAAATAGTAAACAGTACACAGGCAAATAGTAGAACACTCAGTAGATCACTGTCACGCTTCCTGGTTCTCATTCGGACTCCCAGACCACCAAGAACTCCACTTCCTAGAATCCTTCAGTCAGTCACGAGACTCTTCCAACCAATCACCAACCACCTAACAGATCACAGTCACCGGAATACTAATCATCATCACCTGTTGTACTCTGTATATATACCGGTTTGTTTGAAACATATCTTTGCGAAGTATTGCCCTTACCTAGTCTGTGCATACCGAGCCGTTTGTTTTTCTGATTGCTACTCCGTGTTTGACCTCGCTTGTTTTTTCGTTTTCGATTCTCGTCTCTGTCTTGGCTTTGTTGTTTTGGTTTATGTGCTATTTCTGGTTACGACCCTCGCCTGTTTTTTCTACACCGCTCTCGCCTGTGCCCCTGTATTTTGTCTGCTTGTTCTGGTTATTGGCCTGGTCTGGTGTTAACCCTGTATACTCCCGTCAGAATAAATCTTCCGGATTAACCTTTATCCGCGTGTGTCTGATTTGCAAACCCTGCGTTACAATCACAAAAGATACAATACCTTGCAATTAGCTATGGCTAAAGCCTGGGCTTATAAACTAAACTAAGAAGGTCATATGGCATGAGGCACAGGTGAAGAGAATCAGTATTCAGGAGATCTAGAGCACTGATTGGAGTGTAAGGAGAGGTCAGGAGTCATGTGATCTCCCAGAGGATGTGTGACAGACACAAACTGCAGTAAGAAACAAAAACAAATCTAAAGACTATCCAACCAGCTAAACACAGAATCAGATTATTGACCAAATGAATCACTTTCATTAAAGCATCATTGAGAGTTGTGATCAGCACTAATACGAGTAAAGAGTGTAGTGACTTTATGCTGGACGTTTTAGCAGCAGGGTCAGTCTCTCGCAGAGGCACCAGGCAAGTGTCAAGTTGATTAAATAAATATATATATAAAGCTGTGGGTGTGTGTGTAAAAATGGGGAAAAAATGAATTTATAAAAAAATAAATAAAAAAACATTCTCATAAAACAGACTCTTTATTGGAAAAAAATGTGGCAAATGCAAAAGTTATGGCACATTTTACATAAAATAAAATTCTGCATTAAACTGTCACATTGCTGTGTTGAAGTGTGCTTTCTGTAGAGGATATGTTAGCTTTCAATTAGAAAAGCGGTGTTACAAGTTACAGGGTGTTTACACTTTTACATACGACTGTATGCCCATGATTTTTATTTTTTTTTCATATAGGGAATTTTATATGTTTATTGCCTTCTCCTTCCTCTTTAGTAAAGGCATTTAATAAAGGCTTATTATTAAAAGCACTTTACACTGGAAAGAGCAGAAAACCACTGAAATTGCAATGATTGTCAACGTTGTCGAAAATCTGACATTCAGCAAGGAGCTTAATGTAGACAAGATCTCCCTTTTCCAGCAGTAGAGTGGCTCCACTGGAAATGTACTCATTCACTCCATCTGGACGTTCAGACACATATAAGATCTTCTCCTGATTTTTAAACAGATGTACACACATCCAGTGTGAGGCGCTGTTACTGAATACATTAAACCTGAAGTAATAGACTCCTCTGAGTGGAGCAGTGAAAACACCTGCAGAAGGAGAAACAGATGGATCAGTACAGAGTCTCTACATCACCAGAGAGAAGAACCAAACCAGACATCAGACACTGTCTCTGTACTGACTGTACATTTACCTGTGATTGGACTGAAAGCATTTCCAATGTTTGTGATCTCTTTGCTGAAAACCAGTATGGTGTTTACACCTGGCCCGAGGTAGCCATTTAAGCCTGAGGCAGATGAGAACGCCACCTTTGGTCTGTCTGCATGAATGAATGAATGAATAAACAAACAAATTAATCAATGTCATTTTTGATACTGTTTTGATGTGGTGAATTTTGCATGTTGCTCAGCTTTTTTATTAATAAAGACTTTGAAAAATGATCTTTCTATTTCACATATAGGACTTACTTGCATTCTCCTCTCTCAGTGCTTCCACACCCACTTCAGTAGAGACTACCCTCCCCTCCAAAGCTGTGAGACACACACAACAAATAAATAACTATCCAACCAGCTAAATGCAGAATCAGATTATTGACCAAATGAATCAGTTTCATTAAAGCACCATTGAGAGTCGTGATCAGCACTAATACGAGTGAAGAGTGTAGTGACTTTACACTGGACGTTTTAGCAGCAGTGTCAGTCTCTCGAAGAGGCACCAGACAAGTATCAAGTTGCTTGATAAATAAATAAATACATACATACATAAATAAATACATAAATAAATAAATAAATAAACAAACTAGGTCTTGATCAGATTAAGGAGCAACTGAACCACTTTCTTTAAAGCACCAATCAGGAATCAGAACCAGGGCTGATTTAAGTCTACCAGCAAGGGGAGCCCCAACAATATCTGCCTGCAGAGCCACAGTTTCACACCAGCAGTTTCACTACAGCAAGTTCAAGCCAGCGGCATTCAACGCTTATTCTGATTTTTCTTAAATCAGGCTAATCAACATTTCCGTCTTTTTATATAGGTTTCCAATCAATTTTCATATATTTGTGTTGGGCTAATGATATTATTTGAAGCTTTAGAGCAAAGATTCACAGGGTAAATATTACACAAACTACAGCTGATGTGGCTCTGGGTAAAGTAATGGGTTATGTAGATATATAGCTCAGTTAACTTACCCTGGGGCTTTATGTGAACACTGACGTTGCATGTCGCTGTTGTCAGAAGAAAACCTGGTAACACTTTCTGTGAATGTCACCTTTGTAAGCATCTATAAACACATTCATAACATGTTATAATGCATTCATAAGACATTATAAACATAGCTATATATATTCATAAAAATGCATTACACGTTATAGCCATGCTTATTATGCATTATGAATTGTTAACCTAATACATTATAAGTACTGATCATAACAAATTATAAGAGCTCATAAGTTGTATTTGTCCGCTCTAAGTAAAGTGAAGCGTACTGTACTAAAGCCTCCTCCAGTGTTCAGAGTGAGGCTTCAAGTTGAAGTATTTACTGAAGGATTTACTGAAACACTAAAACATTCACAATAAAGCACATTACAGGCTTCAAATGTCAGAGTTTAAACTAGAGCTGCCATCAGTGTTTTACCCAATGTGGGAAAGGTAATGTTCACCACCGTTAGCTTGGTATTTGTCTTTACTTTACTCTCTCTAAGCTGGGACTGACTTCTTTGGCACTGACATTATAACATGTTATTAACACTATTTATAATGCATTATATTAACAATTCATAATGTATAATAAACATGGCTATAAAGTGTAATTCAGTGTAATTCTTTTTTTTATAAATATTTATAACCACATCTATAATGCCTTATGAATACATTATAACATGTTATAAATGTGTTTATAGATGCTTACAAATGCAACATTCATAGAAAGTGTTACCAAAAACCTCATATCTCCATTTTTGACATTTTTCCATTTCTGACCTAGTTTGAAAATACCTGTTACCCTTTACATTGTGTGTAAATTTCATGATGAATGGACTAAAAGAAATGACCCAGAATGACTTGGAAAAAAGTCCATGGTTCCATTGACATTAAAAGTAAAGTAGGTTACCATTTTGGAGATACGAGTTTTTTTTTCCGACAACAGCGATATGCATAAAACTTTACGTTAAGCAGGTTTAAACTGAGCATAATATTAAGCTTCAGGCTAAATCATGAAGTGTTTCTTTTTGTTTATAATGGTTTTGTAATGTGCTTTGGTTTATGGTTTAACTGGTTACCAGTGGTTGATTCCTATATTTAGCAACGATGCCCCTTCCTGAATGGTAATATTCATGGTGACACATACAACCAGCACAAACAGTCACTGACGTTCAAGGCGTTCACAGACGTTCAACCGGCCCCTGGTTGAAATACAACTGGGACACTCATAATGGTTGACTTTCCAATAAGGACTTTATTTACATGCACAACTGCGCTGTCCTACTGCACATTCATTACACTGGCCTGAAACTGCTGGAGTCTAACTGTGGGTGTAAATCTGCAGCTCTGTGGCTCTGCCGTCAGACTCTTTTAGGACAGCAGTAACTTTCACAGTGTTGTAGTTCTGCTGTCTGCTGTGTTTTTTAACTGTTGCTGTAGTTTTTGTTTGAGGGTTAATTTTGTGTTCTTTGTAGGAATCAGTAGAGCCTCTTCATTGACCTGGTTCTAATTTGCATGAACATAGCAGGGTTACTTTCTTGTAGAGGATCCCAACAAGTATCCCGTTTTTATCAAAATGATATATTTACACTCAGTACTTAAGATGTGAGTAAAAACTGATTTGGCAGAGTTTAAAAAGAATAACTTTAAAAATGATTTGCAGCACAGCTTGGAAATTTTGCATGCTTAAAACATTTTACCTCTAAATGTAAAAATAAAATGTCAGTCCTGGGTGTGTTGGCTTCACACTGTAGCATATTTCATTCAGTTTGTCTTGATTTTTTGTTTGTTTATTGATTTACTTATTTATTTATTTATCTGTCATCATACCTGCATTCAATTGCTTCAGCTCCTCCACTTGGTTCTCAGTAGCCAACAGTCTCTTGTTCATGGCTGAAACACAATAATAATAATAATAATAATAATAATAATAATAATAATATAAAAACATTACTGTTATATGCAGAAGTTTGAACCTTGCTGGTCAAATTTCATGTTTTCTTGATTTTTAAAATGAAAATAAGTGAATACATGCAAATATTATTAAACAATATTAACCAATATAAATGTATGTGAGTCGACATATAGATTCAGCAATGGAGGAAAAACGTTGCTGGGTTCAGTCATTCGCTGACCAGATTAAACAAAAAAAAGTCCTGCTGGGTCCTTGGTGAGTTGATGTGGAATGACCAAGCACCAGCAGCATATTCAATTTTGTATGTATTTATTTATTTATTTATTTATTTATTTATTTATTGATTTATTTTGGCCTGAATTCACTTGTGTCAAGTCTGTTATTCATGGCTTAAACACAAAAATAACAGGAACAACATTAAAGTACAATCATGTTAACCAATATAAAAGTATGTAAATTATTACAAAACCAAATGTAGATATATGTAATAATTTGATACCTGATGGACCATTTAAAATATTACTTAAAAAAAAAAATGTAGCATTTTACCTTTTGTAGATTTGCAGAGTTGCTGGACATTGACTGATGTTCATTTTTTCCACTCTTGCTACGTCTTCAGAAAAATAATTTAGAATTTTTAGCTCACTTTCAAATGTCTGGATTTACCTGTGTTCTCTTTCTTCAGCTCCTCAATCTGGCCTTGACTGAACTGCAGTTGGCACTGAGCAGAAGTGAGCTGCACCCTCTGCTCCACCACCATGTCCCTCAGCTCCCTCAGCTCGGTCCACACATCAGGCTGGATGCTGGTTTGGTTTGGATTCAGCTCTGATCTCTCCACACGACTCTGGTTCTGAAGTGTGTTCAGTCCGGATTGCGTGTCCTCCACTCTGCGCTGGTCATCACCTCTCTGGAGCTGAACACAAGACAAGCTGACCCAAAGCAGAACCACACTGACCCTCATCCTGAGATATTTACAGTGTATAGAGTCTCTCACTGGAGTCTCTTTATACAGTCACTTCAGTGTCACTGAGAGTTCAGACAGCAGGTGCTAATGTTTAAAAGCTGTCCTTGAGATAAAAACATGGGAAAATTGCCACCTGATGCATGGCTGACATATACACTTCTGCCTGGTCTCATGATCTTATTTAACATCCATTAACTTCCATTCACCTCACCCTTACCCCCCCCCCCAAAAAAAATCATTTTATCGTTTCTGTAAAGTGCCAACTGCAATTTTATGACTGAACACTAGATGTCAGTATTGTAAAGCTAATAAAGGCTGACAAGACCCCATACAGCTGGGGAGAGAAGAAGAATAAAAAATAGAATTATTAATTATTAATTATTAATAAGTAATTCTTTCCCTATTTTTTAGTTTTTTTATTATTATTATTTTGTTTTCCAGTTTCAATTTACTTCTTTATAAGAGTGCAGAGTGCATAAGACTGAAGGATAAGATGGAGAAAAAAAAAATTTAGGGAGAGAGGACATCTTTGGTTTCTTCGTTTTCTCCTGGTCATTGCTTTGGTTAAGGAATTAAATTTGATGTATTTTCTTTTCTTTTTGTTGTTTAGGTTTAGTTAGCTGTTAAAACTTAGTTAGCTTTATTATGTCTGTTATTTTCTCCTCCCCTCCTTTCCTGTTGTGTTGTTTTGGTTCAGTTTTCTCATCTATGTTTCAACTTCAATAAATTTATCAATGTGAAGCTGGATGTTGTATGCGTGGTTGAGGGAATCGGATGGGCATGGTCTCTCTCTCTCTCTCTCTTTCCTTTTATGTTATGGCCTAACTCTAGACTGGGTCATAACACAAAGACTGATCCAACTTACTTTTACTAATTCTGGACATGAGCTTATTGCAAACAGCTAATGAGCTTTAGCAATCACTGCACAGCTGCAGGCCTATTACCTTTCCCATTCTTCTCCGCATGGTCACACAAGGCAACAGGAAAATCAGTGACAAGGTGTTCATGTTCATTTCTTACTGACCTTTGAAATGTTGCCTAAATGATTTGAAATCAGTGGGTAAAGTGATGTGAATCTCAGTTTCAGTGTTGTCTTCAAAGTCACATTTCAAAGCATACAGATGCCCCTCTGTAAATATATGAAGATTAACATGCAATCACATAAATTAATATGTGAAGCTGGAGATAGATTTGTGTTCCCCTGAGCTTTAGCCCTCCTAAATGCTCTTTAGCCCACTCAAAGAAGTGAAAATTACTAGTTGAAATCAACAATAGTTTTTTCTCATTTATTCTTCAGCTTTCAACCAAATTACAACTATAGCAAAACACCAGGGCACTAGGACCCAGAGAGGCTTCTGCTCTATTCCAGCCCTGCTCTGAGGTGCCACCCACTCTGCAAATTGAGAGTGGAGACTGTGGGCCGATATAATCATTATTCAACTCTTTAGCCAAGAGAGCAGAAACAACACCAGGTTCATCCAGCGACAAGGACGAATGGATTTTGTGTGGCCTTGCAAAAGCTACAAATATGCAAACATGCAAAAGTGCATAAAGATTCATTGAAATGACTGCATCATTGCACAAAACATTCCCATTAAAACTGACAAAAGGTCCACCATGCTCATCTCGAGGAGCACCTACAGGTTCAGCACCATGGACAGTATATGCAGCCATGCCAGTGTAGGCCCTCAGGCAGAGGAGTGGCAGTGGGAGCTACAAAGCGGCACAGAACCAGCAATTGAGGAGTTCAGGATCCCCCGGAATGAGCTGGAGGATGTTACATGGGACTCCCTGTTTTCTCTACTGTTCTCGTGACCCTAGCTGGATCAAGCGGTTTAAGAAGATGAATGAATGAATAAATGAGGGTCAGGATCAAAAGCCTTTCAGTTGCTTATGTTCTCAGCCACTTTAATAAATGGAAGCTTTAACGAAAGTTCTGCCAGGAAGACTCTAATGCTACGTCATTCATCCATTGGTCCTGACCAATCATGGACCTGCACCTGTCTTTAAATGACTCGACTTATGCACCTATTCTGCTTCGGATTTCAGGTGCTGACATTTTGATGTTCACCTCCTTCATCCCCACCACCACCATTTGGGTCCTTGTCTGGTTGTCGGGGGTAGGGTCCACGCCCTGCAACCTCTATTCTGTAGAATCAGCGAGGGTCTCGGTACTCCAAGACCTGGAGCGAGGACACGGCCTACACCAAAGACTCTTTAATTTCTACTGAATTGTTTTCTTTCAACTTGTACAATTGCCCTCCTTCACTCTTGCCTCCTGAGTCTTTCTGGCAGAAGTGCGATTCCTTGTTGATACAGTCACTATTAGTACATGTGTTTGTATGATAATTAAGATGCATTGTGATTCTTCAGTCTATTTCTAGTGAGCACATTGACATGATTTTTCCTCTGTCCTGGAATTTCTGTTTTTTTATTGCACGTAAGCAAACAAAGTATATATTAACTATCTCGATATCTGACTATATCTCCTATCTGCAACTGGCCTACTGTATTAGATACACCTTCCAACTATACTATATTAAATGAATTAAAAGGGTAAAATATCCTTGTATGTTCAGTTCAGCTTCCTCTGGAATCACTACACACACATTTTGATCACATGATCTCTCTGAAAGTTCTTCGTGCCACTTGCTTTCAATGACAAACGTCACTTTAGGAAATAAACACAACACACTTGTGCAGTACAAAATTACTCTTTATGTCTATGAAGCATTTTTACCACATTTTTTGCGATGCTGAAAATGGCAAGGAATGGTGAGGAACTTAAAGCAAAGAAAGTATTAATATATTTCAAGTAAAGAAGAAAGCATCAAGCTACATAGTTGTTCTGTATTCTGATATACTTATAGTGGTTGTTTTTGCCCTGTTCAATGATTTCTGGCACTTAATATGTTACTTATTGTTTAATAATCTCTCCTCCATTTTAAAAATGCAGGTCACATTTTATATGTATTCTAAAAAGTATCAGCTACAGAAGCCAAAGGCAGTTTATTGTGAAATATAGTCTTAGAACTTAGAATGCAATATTTGTCCTCACCAGTAAAAACACTTCACATAGGAAAGAGCAGAAAACCAGTGAAAGTGCAATAGTTGTCACTGTAGTCATAAATCTGACTGTGACTTCTGAGCACAACATACACATGATCTCCTTTCTGCAGCAGCAGAGTGGCTCCACCAACGGCGTACTCAAACGAACCTCTTGGCCGTTCAAGCACTCTTAAGATGTTCTCCCGATTTTTGTACAAACTTGCGTCCAGCCAGTGTGAACTGCTGTAACCAGCTAAATTAAACCTGAAGTAATAGACTCCTCTGAGTGGAGCAGTGAAAACACCTGCAGAAGGAGAAACAGATGGATCAGTACAGAGTCTCTACACCACCAGAGAGAAGAACCAAACCAGACATCAGACACTGTCTCTGTACTGACTGTGCATTTACCTGTGACTGTATTGTACGTCTTTCCAACATCTGTGATTTTTTTTCTGAAAGCCAGTATGACGCCAGAGCTGTGAGGCCCAAAATAGCCATTTAGGCCTAAAGCGTATGAGAACGCCACCTTTCGCCTGACTGCAAACAGAAACATGTACAGTCTCAGGGCAAATTTGATCTTTTTCCGTGAGAAACATGTACAATGTGGTTTGGAGAACTGCTGACCTGGTCACTGCAAAAAGTAAATTTAGTCAATAAATCTAATATCTCTACTGTTGAGATTGTTGTAAGCTTAATTTACGATTATGTAACTCATTTCTAGACATTATTTTAAGTAATTTTATCAAGTAAAATTATAGTGGCAGATAATTTTGCTTGTTTCTAGAAACAAGCAAAGACAAGATGCCATTTTTTGCAGTGTGCCTCTGACTTTTAAATGATTATTAGTTTACAGTTTGACCCCTGCCTATCTCAAGGATCCAACCAAAAGCTCTAGCACTGCATCTTCACCTCCTCTAGTACCAGAAGATTCACCCCCAAAAGCCATGAGACCCTCAACCTGACAGTCCACCGCATCCATGGAGTTCCAGCCAGAGGCTCTAGCACTGCATGTTCAGCTCCTCTTGTGCTTTGGCAGAGCTGGACTGCCCTTAATAAAACTACTCTGCACATGGAGCCTGACTACAAACTCAGTTTGTTATATTTACATACAATACATGTTTACGTCTGAGATTAATGAAGAAAAAACGTTGCTCAGATTTCTAATGAAGAATTTGAAAAATGATCTTTCTGTTTCATATTTAAGTCTTACTTGAATCCTCCTCTCCCAGCGCTTCAGCACTCAGTTCAGTAGAGTCCGCACTCCCCTCCACAACTGTGAAACACACAAAAATAATTAATAAATTTTACACCAAGGGGACCACTTTACATATATACACACACACACACACACACACACACACACACACACATATATATATATATATATATATATATATAAATATATATATACACATATTATTTATGTAACCAGGCAGCAAGGTTCAGACGCGTGCGGATAAAAGTAAGAGCACAGGCTTTATTAACAATGGGCAAAGTCGTAGTCGAGGTACAGGCAGGGGTCAAAACCAAAAGGCAATAAAATAATGATCACACAAGTGATCATAACCACAAGCACACAAGTCCAAGGGGCGAGACAAACCAGATCGGGGTCAAAACAGAGTAGGCAAACCAAAGAAAACGCTCAGCAAGTTCACAATAGAAACAATACCTCGCAAAGGTCCTATGCTAAAGCCCGGGCTAAAATACTAAACTAGGTTAGTCACATGACTGAAACAAACAGGTGAAACCACTCAGTATTCAGGTGACTGTGAATGCTGATAGGTGCGAGGTTGATCATCATCAGTCACATGATCTTCCCTTGGCTGCTGGGTAATGTGGTCCACAAGGGATGCCGACTCCATTGGGAAGTCTGGTGTCACGTGACCTCCCAGGTTCTCCTGGGAAATGTAGTCTGTTACTTCAGACAAGTCTCTAGCAGGCGTGACAATTTATATATAAAGATTTCAGGTCATGAAAATAAATAAGTGGTGGGATTTAATAAACGTACAGTTGTGTTATTTATTCCGGTTGTGGTTAAAAATACCAATATTTGTATGTTGCACTTAAATATTATATTCAATATATTCTTAGTTCATCAATCTTTAATATTTCTCTATTCTTTAATATTGTGAGTTATAACCCAATTCAGAAGCAGAACAAAAACCTCAAAGTCCAGTTTTGAAATTTTTAGTAGTTTTAAAAATGAAATAGTTCTTGCTAGATTTCTACCAGCAGCATATTATTATTATTATTATTATTATTATTATTATTATTATTATTATTATTATTATTATCTTTTTCCTCATTTAGTTGTGTATTAAAAGAATATTAGAAAACAGTCTTAAACTTGATATATTGTGGAAGCTGCCACTGTCTTCGGTCTCAGGAGAGGAGCTTTAGGGGTGCAGTATGCAGAGATGCACAGCGTCCCTCCTTGGCAATAGGGATGTGAAATATTATTGTCATTGCATTATAAAGCATATAGATTGAGCAAAAGAGGTCAAATTTCAGTTCAGTCATTTACTAATGAGTTAAAAATCAATAGTTAAGCTGTAGTTTAGAAAATGATGGTGCAAATGCGAAAGATCTTGCTTGCTTATTTATTTATTGTTTGAGCAGCAATGAGCAACAAAATGCAGAATAAAAATATCTGAATTTTTCAAACAAATTTCATTCAATTTTCCAAACTTGTGGAATTGTTTGACCTTCATAGATGTTCATTCAGTATTACGGTCTTAAGCAAAACAATTAAAAACAATTGTGAAAAAAGGTTGTTTGGGGATCTTTCAAGTCATTTGATTTACCTGTGTTTTGTTTCTTCAGCTCTTCAATCTGGCTTTGAGTGAACTCAATCTGCTCCTCCTGCTCGTCCCCCACTACAAGCTGTTCCCCCTGCTTGTCCCCCACTACAAGCTGTTCCCCCTGCTCGTCCCCCACTATGAGCTGGTCATCAGCTCTCTGGAGCTGAACACAAGACAAGCAGATCCAAAGCAGAACCACACTGACCCTCATCCTGAGATGTTTTATTTGAGACGTGTGCAGAGTGGAAAGAGCTCAGTTGAAAATGGGGTGAATGTAACAGACGATCAGCATCTGATTCTTATATAGTGGAACATGCACATATGTGCCACACACACACACACATACACACACACACACACACACACACACACACACTTCAGGAGAAGAAAATGCAGAAGTAGTGGTGGCTTCACACTTGCAAACGGTGTTTAGAAAATTCAGAAGAAGATTGCAGAAGCTGAACTCTGTGACTGAGTGTGTCAGACCACGTAAAGTTACAGAGCAGGTCGCCGAGCGCTGAAGAGCATAGAGCATAAAAGTCTCCAACACTCTGCTGATCAATAACTGCAGAGTTCTAAAGCTAAACATTAACACAGAAACTGCGCTAGGAGCTACATGGCATGAGTTTCCATGCAAGCCTTACATCACCAAGCACAAAGCCAGGCCCTGGATTGAGTGGTGTAAAGCGCCGGCACTGGACTCTGGAGCAGTGGAAACACATTCTGTGGAGTGACAAATCACACTTCTATATCTGTCAGTCTGATAGATGAGTCTGGGTTTGGTGAATGCCAGGAGAACGTTACCTGCCTGACTGCACTGTGCTGACTGTTACGTTTGGTAGAGGAGGGATGATGATATGGGGCTCTTTTTCAGGGGTTGGCCTAGAACCTTTAGTTCCAGTGAAGGGAAAACTTACTGCTTCAGCAGAACAAGACATTTTGGACAACTGTATGCTTCCAACTATTGTATGTGGGAACACTTGGGGGAAGCCCTGACCTCAACCCCACTGAACACAAATACTCTTCTGGATGAAGGCCAAAAATTCCCACAGACACTCTCCAAAATCTTGTAGAAAGCTTCCCAGAAGAGTAGAAGCTGTTAGAGTTGCAAAGGGGGACCAACTCCATATTAATGCCTATGGATTTAGAAAAGGGATGTCAGAAAAGCTCCTGTAGATTTAATGTGTAGGTGACCCAATACTTTTGTTCATTTAGTGTATCTTTGCCACTATTTTATTGCTAATCTGTCTTTTTAGCAGCAGCTTGTGCTACAGGTGCATAAGACATTCTGTAAGGAGTAAAATTAAAATGTTAAAACAGGCAGATTATGCAGACAGTACTGCACTGATGGGCACTGAGAAAGGCAGCCTCTGATCACCCCTTAGAGAATAACACTCCACCCTGCCTGAACAGCCAGAAAGAGCAACCACCACCATAGACTTAGGATAGAGTGCAGTATTGACAGTGAATGGCTCACCGCGCTCACTGACACAGGTTCAACTTTCTCTCTGCTGCAGCTGGGCATGAGAGGTACACCACGAGAGGGAGGCTGGATGGCTGGAAGGTTACTATCATCCAACTCGGCTCCATTGCCAGTAGTCAAAGCGACATGAGAGGAAGGAAGCAGCTCCTGCTCATATCCGGGGTCTGAACAAAGTACACAAATTCTGGCATGAACTCATATGAGAAGCCAATGTGCTTTGTTTAGACTTCCTGGTGGTGATGGGAGCCGTGATCAATGTCACAAGGCAAGGACATCAGCATGTGGAGTCGAGGCAGATGGTTGAGGCTCCCTGCTAGTGAAGCTTTTGCGTTCCGTGAGGGAAAGCTTTGGAACTACAGTCTCTGGCTGGAACTCCATGGACACGGTGGGCTATCAGGTTGAGGGCCCCACGGCTTTTTCTTGGGTGAAGCTTCTGGTACTAGAGGAGCCAAAGATGCAGTACTAGAGCCTTTGGTCGGATGCTTGAGGGTCGTACACAAAATCGAAGAATGACAGCCTGGTGGGAAATGGATGGTGTGGAGGGCAACAGTGATGAGCAGAGTGGAGGTTTGTGCTACAGACTGTTAGGTTCAAAGGACACCCCACCCCCCGGTGCCAGTGCTGGCCAGGATAGTGGACATTCTGAGACCCCTGCTGCAGGGAAGAGCATGGCGGTGGCAATGCCTTCTGGTGCAATTGGAAGACTTTGTTTAGGCAATGTGTGTCACTTGGACAGCTGACTTTTAAGGGGGGGGATTCTGCTATATTCTATGTGATAGAATAAAGTGGTGTTCTGCCACTGGCTGCACAGCATAGAAGCTCATGGGAGACATTCCCGGTGAGTAAAAAAGGGCTGTTTTGTGTTTTTAATGTTGCTTGTTCTTTTGATTAGGTAGGTGTTGTTATGACCCCTGTTTGTAATATACTCTTTGTGTGCCTTGTACTGGCATTCTGTGTTTTCCCTGTTGTGTGTCCCCTTATGGGCAGGTACATGATTGGCCAGATGGGGGCACACTGAGCTATAAGAGGTCGCCGAGCCGCCATCTCGAGAAACGTTCAGGGCTTTCTCCCCTCTGACTTGACCTGGAAGAACACCTGCCCAGACCAGCCCGGCACTCTTCACTTCTGTCTGCTTTGCTTTGCTGCTATTGTTAAAATTGTGACTGATTACGCTTTGAGAGCTTGGGGAAAGTAGGGGACAGGTGCCATGTTGTTTGGTTACCTTTTCTCCTGTTCAGGGAGTAAAGGTAAGGTCGGGTAGTTAAGGTAGGTGTTTAAGGTAGGGAGTTAGGGTAGCCTTTATTTCTTTTTTTGTTTTTTGTTTAGTAAGTTTGAACCCATTAGTTGTTTTGTTTGTTTATTGGCTAAACTTTCCTTCTACTTCTCAGTCATTCGCCCTTACTGATTTTCCTACTTCGGAAACAAAGCTAACTTGTTTCACACCTGTTGACTGTCTTTGAACTCATCGCTAAGTCTAATGCTTCCTCCTGTCAGCTTGACCCTGCCCCCACCCCTCTACTCAAGGCCTATTCATCTGTAATCAACACTCCAATTGCTACAGTGATAAATTCATGTCTCTCTTCCCGTTTGGTTCCTACTGCCCTTAAAACTGCTGCAGTTACTCCTATACTTAAGAAACCTGAATTGGACCCGACTTCTCTTTCTAATTACAGACCCATCTCACACCTTCCATTTTTAGCTAAAGTAATGGAAAGAGTGGTTGCTTCCCAACTCCAGACATTTCTCAGTGATAATGCACTCTGAGTCATTTCAGTCTGGTTTCCGTACTCACCACAGCACTGAGACAGCTCTTCTGCGAGTAGTTAATGATCTTCTCCGGTCTGCTGACAGTGGTTCTCTCAGTATTCTCCTTCTCCTCGAATTAAGTGCAGCATTTGATACTGTTAATCATGATGTTCTCATTTCTCGTCTTTTCTCTATTGGTATCACTGACACAGCCTTGCAGTGGTTCAGGTCGTATCTTACAGACAGACAGCAGTTTATCACACTAGGTCCACACAAGTCCTCCTCCTCTCCTGTTACATGTGGTGTCCCTCAGGGCTCAGTTCTTGGACCCCTACTTTTCTTAATCTACATCTCACCCCTTGGCCAGATCATTCGTAGCCATGGCCTTTACTTTCACTGTTATGCTGATGATATTCAGTTATATCTCAGTACACACACCCTCAGATTCCCCAGTACACTAATCGATTGTATTTCTGATTTAAAGATCTGGATGCACAATAACTTTTGAAGCATCTGAGGTGTTTAAAACCAGCACAACATGCTAAACACATAAAACATCTTACTGGTTGGCCCTAAACTTTTACTATCAAAATCATCCAATTTATCATCCAATTTTTCAGTTAGTACTGATGGCCTGCTCGTTAAACCTGCACCTGTTGTTAGAAATCTTGGTGTTTTTTCTCGACCTATCACTTAATTTTGATCTGCATGTCAAGTTCCTCACTAAGACTGCTGTCTTTCATTTACGTAACGTTGCTTGTCCTCGCGGGCGGCACGGTGGCGCAGTGGGTAGCGCTGTCGCCTCACAGCAAGAATGGCCTGGGTTCGATTCCCGGCCGGGTGACCAGGGTCATTTCTGTGTGGAGTTTGTATGTTCTCCCCGTGTCTGCGTGGGTTTCCTCCGGGTACTCCGGTTTCCTCCCACAGTCCAAAGTCAGGCCGATTGGACACGCTAAATTGCCCCTAGGTGTGAGTGTGTGTGTGTGAATGTCTATGTCTGTCTGTCTGCCCTGCGATGGACTGGCGACCTGTCCAGGGTGTATCCTGCCTTCTGCCCAATGACAGCTGGGATAGGCTCCAGCACCCCACCGCGACCCAGAAGGATAAAGCGGTTTAGATGATGGATGGATGCTCGTCTTCGCCCGTTCCTGACTGATAATGACGCAAGAACTTTGGTTCATGCCTTCATTATGTCCCGTATTGACTACTGTAACTCCCTCTTTGTTGGTCTCCCTGTAAAGTCTATACAAAAGCTACAGTACATTCAGAACTCTGCAGCTAGAGTTCTCACTCATACTAAGCGTTCAGCTTACATCACCCCCATTCTCTTTCAGCCACACTGGCTACCGGTCCCGTCCCGTACAAAGTTTGAAATTTTACTACTCTCTTTCAAAGCCCTGCATAACCTTGCGCCCCACTACCTCTTACACTCCCTCTCGCTCTCTCAGGTCTTCTGGTAATAACTTACTTGCTGTCCCACGCACCAGACTTTCCACTTTGGGAGGGAGGTCCTTCCGTGCCATGGCCCCCAAAGTCTGGAATTCTCTTCCTCAATCCCTCTGGGACTGCTCTTCTTTCTCCTCCTTCAAATCTGACTTAAAGACTTTTCTCTTTAATGAGCATTTTTCTTCCTCCTCCACTGCTTAGTTTTTTTTTAATTAATATTTTGTTTGTTTGTTCATTTGTTTGTTTGCCCATGCTATGTGAAGTGATCTTGGGTTTGTGAAAGGCGCTATATAAATGTAACTTATTATTATTATTATTATTATTATTATTATTATTATTATTATTAATGCTCATCCCTGAAGCCATCAACCCAGCTTGTTTGAGCCTGACCCTAAACCGGGTCGTAACAGTGTACATATTTTACATGTTATTCTGTGTCTGGCATGTGGGTTTTTAAGGTGAATTTATCAAATAAAGCAGAAAACAGGAACATACAGTGTTGAACAGGCGAGAGGTCACCACTAACCACAGGCTTCACAACACCAGCGAACCTCTGCCTGTTCAGTGCTTTTCTGTTCCCGTTTTCTGCTTTGCTTAACAAAGACTGGCATTTAAGCACAAATTGTGGCTTCTTCTGCCTCTTCTTTAGTCATGCTAAAACATGTTCCTCAAGTGTCTGTTCTAAGGCCTGTAGAGTTTGCATTTAAGCATCACCTGTACCCTTAGCACTGGATGCAGGACAGGTCCATATATCTGCTAGATTCCCAGAACATATGCATAAATGTACCAGGTGCAGAGTTACAAATATTAGAGGTATAACTAGAAATTTACTTCATTCGATATCTCCTGTAAGGTGTTGGGTATGCTCTGTGAATTACACCGATCAGGCATAACATTATGATTTTCTGTGTTAACACTGTGTCCACTCACTGTCCACTCTATTAGACACTCCTACCTTGTCGGTCCACCTTGTAGATGTAAAGTCAGAGACGATAGCTCATCTGCTGCTGCACAGTTTGTGTTGGTCATCCTCTAGTCCTTCATCAATGGTCACAGGACGCTGCCCACAGGACGCTGTTTGCTGGAGAGTTTTGGATGGTGGACTGTTCTCAGTCCAGCAATGACACTAAGGTATTTCAAAACTCCAGCAGCTCTGCTGTGTCTGATCCACTAAAACCAGCTCAACACACCACCACCACATCAGTGTTACTGCAGTGCTGAGAATGACCCACCACCCAAATAGTACCTGCTCTGTGAGGGTCCATGGGGGTCCTGACCACTGAAGAACAGGATAAAAGGGGGCTAACAAAGTATGCAGAGAAACAGATGGACTACAGTCTGTAACTGTAGAACTACAAAGTGCACCTATATAGTAAGTGGAGCTGATAAAATGGACAATGAGCGTAGAAACAAGGATAATGTTATGCCTGACTGGTGTATTTTATAATGAATAAACAGTTTTTTGACTTAAATTAGCCCATATAGTGTTCCAATCCTAGGAAGGACCAGTACTGGAAAGCCCTGGCTCCCACAGTTCTTCGACTGCCAAATTCTTTATATGGAGGTCTACCAAAGTTTTGTAAATAAAAAATACTCTGCCCCATAGATTGTCCAAAGGCCTTATCCAGTCTAGCAAGGGGTGAGAGTTGAGAGTGCTGCCCCAGGGAACTCCATAGGCTCAAAGTGCAGAACAAAGTTGTAAATAAACAAAATATGAAGAAGCTGAAAGATTAAAAAGCATCTGCAGCTCCTGAAATGACAGCAAGCCACTATCGCCACACATGTCCTCTACTGTATTTATACCATGAGAGGACCAAAAGGGATTATAGAATGGTTTATCCCTAATAACAATCTTGAAATTATTCCATAAAGGAGTAAACAGATTTGGTGTGGAACACCCAGAAACCTCTCCACTTTTCTCCAGATCCTCAGGGAGTTAGACATTATGATTTGTCCTACTATTTCCAGTAAACAGTCTTATAATCTATGAGGTTTTGCTAAAGATTCTTCAGTAGATCTCCAAGGAACTCGAGTGTTGGTCCATCCATACATAGAGAGCTTTCATTTGAAATGAAACTCTACATTTCCACTTTATATCTGTTCTTTACAGCCAGCTTTTTAAGGACATTGGCAATTTGTTTGAAAATATTAAAACTACCCAATTTCTATATAATGTCCACTCCAAAACATTAACTTTATTCTTCTTTACCCCATTTTTTGGTAGAATGACTTGTGTGCTTAGGGTCGTTGTATTGCTGCATGACCCACATTCTTTTGAGTTTCAGCTCACGGTCAGATGTCCTGACATTTTCCTCTAGAATTTGGTGGTATTATTCAGAGTTCATTGTTGCATCGATGATGGAAAGCCATCCTGGCCAAGATGCAGCAAAACAGGCCCAAACCATGATACTACTACCACCATGTTTCACAGATGGTATAAGATTTTATGCTGGAATGCAGTGTTTCCCTTTCTCCAAACAAAATGCTTCTCATTTAAACCAAAAAGATCTATATATATCATCTGTCCACAAAACATTGTTCCAAAACCCTTTTGGCTTGTCCATGTGATCTTTAGCAAACAGCAGACTGGCAGCAATGTTTTTTTTTGGAGAGCAGCAGCTTTCTCCTTGCAAACCTGCTTCTTGTTGTTGTCAAAAAACAGAAAGCTCTCAATTTCTATTTTATACCTGGTCTTTACAACCAGCTTTTTAAGGACATTTAAAAAATATTAAAATATTAAAACTACCAAATTATTTCTGACAGAAATGATCATTACCCAAATTCATAATTGAAAAAATTCTATATATTTAAATGGTGACTGAAACCATGGCAATTCTTCCTTCCATACATGGTTACAATGGAATGCCTGATGTAAAAGTCCAGTAAAGTCTGAAATCAATGCAAAAAACAAACCAAAAAAACAAAAAACAAAAAAACATCCAAGTCTCCAGAGTAAGAGCTGGACATCATTGCTACCTGCAGTCCTAATGAGACTAAGTGCAGCTCCACAAAAACCAACAGGTACTCACATATTGAGTTAATGGTAGGGCAGTGAGATCAGTATTAGATTCAGCATTTGTAGCAGAAGGTTGTGGTTATTTATGAGGAACTGAGACGATAAGATTCTGAGTTCAAGATAAAGCGCTGTATGTGGAAACACTCAGATCGCAGGGCATATGCTGCAAGTCAAGGAACTGAGTTAGCCAATGTTGAAATTGGTTTTATGATTATGATCTGTAAACTACCCTCCCATACACTGCGGTCAAAGTGGAAATACTGTTCAGAGTCATCTTTATATCACTTGTTACTTTCCTTAACACTCCTGATGGTGTCTGATGAAGGCATACATTCCAACTTCAACTCTTTATATGTAAATGATTCAAGTCTAAGCAGGTCCAGGTCGTAGGTCAGTAGGCAGTAATTGTGTTAATGGACTTCTTAATTTTGCCAAAGGAGCATTATTTAAATTTTCTCTTAAATAAGAGACACCTTGATACCTTCACTTTCTGGGAGACATATAAATAATTCCTATTCTGAAATAGAACAACAAGCATTGTTTATATGTAGACAAAATAAATCTAGCATTGATAAAATTTGGTATACTTATATTCCAGATAGACGATATGAGGCTGTCACTTGTATTACTATGCAGTGGTGCCTGCAAGTTTGTGAACCCTTGAAAATTTTCTATATTTCTGCATAAATGTGTGCTAAAGCTTCATCAGATTTTCTAATAGTACATAAAGAGAACCAAATTAAACAATTGCCACAAAAATATTAGACCTGCTCATTTACTTATTGAGGAAAATGAAATGATCCAATATTACATTCACTGTATTGCCAAAAGTATTCGCTCCTCTGCCTTCACACGCATATGAACTTGAGTGACATCCCATTCTTTATCCATAGGGTTTAATATGATGTTGGGGTAACACTTTCTATGAATGTCACATTTGTAAGCATCTATAAACACATTTATAACATGTTATAATGCATTCATACGGCATTATAAACATGGTTATAAAAATTTATAAAAATGAATTACACTGAATTACACTTTATAGCCATGTTTATAATATGTTATGAATTGTTAATATAATGCATTATAAATAGTGTTAATAACATATTATACTGTCAGCACCAAAGAAGTCAGTCCCAGCTTGGAGAGCGTAAAGTAAAGACAAATACCAAGCTAACAGTGGTGAACATTACCTTTCCCACATTGGGTAAAACACTGATGCAGCTCTAGTTTAAACTCTGACATTTGAAGCCTGTAATGTGCTTTATTGTGTATGTTTTAGTGTTTCAGTAAATCCTTCAGTAAATACTTCAACTTGTAGCCTCACTCTTAACACTGGAGGAGGCTTTAGTACAGTACGGTTCACTTTACTTAGAGCGGACGAATACGACTTATGAGCTCTTATACTTTGTTATGATCAGTACTTATAATGTATTATGTTAACAATTCATAATGCATAATAAACATGGCTATAACGTATAATGCAATTTTATAAATATTTATAGCTATGTTTATAGTGTCTTATGAATGCATTATAACATGTTATGAATGTGCTTATAGATGCTTACAAAGGTGACATTCATAGAAAGTGTTACCAGATTTTGCATGACAAAATAAAAATAGTTTTTTTGTGCAATTTGTTGGTGACGCTTTATTTTGAAAGGTCTTTTTTAGATGAAACAAAAATTCAAATGACTCAGTAACAGGTCAAAAACAAGTAAGGGGTTAGGATTAGATTTTGCGTTGAATTTAAAGTTAGGGTTAGGATTAGAGCCAGGGTTAGAGTTAGGTTTTGGGTTGAGGTTAAGGTTAGGGTTAGGGTTAGGGTTAGGGTTAGGGCCAGGGTTAGGGTTAGGTTCTAGGTTGAGGTTAAGATTAGGGTCAGGGTGAGGGTTAGGTTTTGGGTAAGGTTGGTAAGGTTGGGTTTTGCATAATGGAAGCAACATATTAACAACACATCTACTTAATGTAAGTAATGTATCAACAGAACATCTACAAGATATTTACTTCAGTGTATTCAGATGCTTCACTGCTGCTACTTCACTGGTGTGTTGTTGATGTGTTACTGATACTCAGTTAAGAGTTTGTTGATCATCTACAAAGGACCACTCCAAATAAAGTGTATCTCAATTTGTCTACCTCAAATATGATCAGGCTTAGTTGGAAAGGAGGGAACTGGAGGGGTTCAGCTGAAAATGGGATGCATGTACCCGGAAATCGACATCTGGCTCTTACAGAAGAGAATGCACTGTAAGACTGTGCAGACACTTGAAGAACAGAAAACACAGAAGTAAACTGCACAAGCTCAACTTTAGGTTCATAGTGGGGACAGCAGATCAAAGATTAAGCATGTGTGACTCTGTGTCATGATACACATATATTTACTGGCTACAATTTGGGAGAGACAAATGTAGAATAGTACATGTAAGGAATTTGCTGTGTGATACCAACATATGTTTCTCCACTGTCATGTGGACCCTTAGTGTCGAATATAGGATATAATTTAAACCAACAGACTCGGGAGTTGCACGCATCCCATTGAAACATTTCATGGATACATTATTGGAAAGGGTGAGGACTCGACTACTTGGGTTGCTGTAATGTAATGCAATTAAAAAAAAAAAAAAGGTGGTTCAAATGGACAAATTGTTCAGGGCTGGCATCAAAATATTGCTGCTGTTGGAACAAAACCTGCTTCTCCATTTTTATCATTTTTCAGTTTTTGGCCTAATTTCAAAAATGCTTGATGCTCTTTACCTTGTGTATAAATTTCATGATGAATGGACCAAAATTAACGGCCCAAAATGACTTGGAAAAGAAATCTGGTTCCATTGAATTGCATTAAAAGTAAAGTAGTCTTTTTCTTCTCCTATAAACTTAGCCCTGGAGGCTTCTTACAAAATCTGTGGGGAGCAATAAAAAATTGGAAATGCATAATACATTTTCACAAGATTAAACAAAGAATATGGCACATTAACCTTTATAGTCTGTAAAACTTCATATAAAACAGTTTAGTTACTGCAAATTTGAAAGAAAAATTAACTGACGTTCAGGAACCACATTAATTTTGGTATGAACTCACTCTCCACCTCCATGTTGATCAGCTCTCTCATCTCCAGTATGAACATGATCCAGAAATTAATACAGTATGCTTCCTTATTTCACCACTGTCCAAAGAAAATGAAGCATCTCCAAAATGGTTACTTTACAGGAGAAAGCAAAAACTATCCTTAAGTTTTTGTAAGTTAATTTTAAGAGATTTTATTCCAAGCAGTGTTGAAGCAGTTGTATTGGTCTATTATTCATGAAATTTTCATGCAGTGTTAAGAACAGCTTCTGAGCCCAAATGATGCAGAAAAAACAATCATTGCAAAAAATGGAGATATTTGTTTTCAGCAACAGTGACAATTTAGACTAGATTAGATTCTTTATTGTCTTCCAGAGAGATAGATAAACATACACCAATCAGGCATAACATTATGACCACCTCCTTGTTTCTACACTCATTGTCCATTTTATCAGCTCCACTTACTATATAGGTGCACTTTGTAGTTCTACAGTTACAGACTGTAGTCCATCTGTTTCTCTGCATACTTTGTTAGCCCCCTTTTACCCTGTTCTTCATTGGTCAGGACCCCCATGGACTCTCACAGAGCAGGTACTATTTGGGTGATGGATCATTCTCAGCACTGCAGTAACACTGACATGGTGGTGGTGTGTTAGTGTGTGTTGTGCTGGTCTGAGTGGATCAGATACAGCAGTGCTGCAGAAAGTTATGCACCTCAGCATCTGCTGACCCCGCTCTGTCATTTTACGTAGCTGACCACTTCGTGGCTGAGTTGCTGTCGTTCCCAATCACTTCCACTTTGTTATAATACTACTGACAGTTGACTGTGGAATATTTAGTAGTGAGGAAATTTCACGACTGGACTTGTTGCACAGGTGGCATCCGATCACGGTACCACGCTGGAATTCACTGAGCTCCTGAGAGCGACTCATTCTTTCACTAATGTCTGTAGAAGCAGTCTGCAGGCCTAGGGGCTTGGTTTTATACACCTGTGGCTGTGGAAGTTATTGGAACATCTGAATTCAATGATTTGGATGGGTGAGCGAATACTTTTGGCAGTATAGTGTATCTGTACTTTACTGAAGTTTTTCCATTTCGAACATCTTTTTACTTTCACTCCACTACATTTTGCAAAATCTGTCGTTCCTTTTGGCTTTTGTGTGTATAAAAATGTAACATGTCAAAACAAAAGAAGCACAAAGCAGCACACCACTCAGGGCACAGCGCACACTTTGTTCTGAGCTTGTTTGGACCTGTTGGACATACCGACCCAGTGCAAGCACACAGTTCAATGTCAGTGCAGCAGCATAAAATTTTGGGAGTGTCTATTTAACTTAAATGATGAACTAACTAACTTTGTGTAAACAGACCACAATATAGAAATATGTACACATATGCAGTCGTGACTGACGTGTCTTTTTTCTGAATTCATACAAACACTATTTCATTTTATAGTAAATTAGTTCATGTTTATGAACAGAGGCCTACAGATGCAGTATAGCAAAGGAAAACTCATTCGTGAACCTGAGTTTAAAGCAAGTTTTAGTTTTAATAGACATCAGACTAATTAATGACATTCTATTAAAAGACGGGTTTGCCAAGAGAGACACTGGAGTATTTTCACCTAAAATGAGTTAATGAAGCGAGTCTTATTACAAAAATGGTAAAAGGACATTAAAGTCATGATTAATCTTTTAGTACTTTTATTTCAATACTTAAGTACATTTGAGGGCAAATACTTTTGTACTTTTACTCAAGTGGAGGTCTAAAGGGAGGAACTTCTACTTTCACTGGAGTAATATTTTACCGTGGGTGTCTCTACTTTAACTCAAGTACATGATTTGTGTACTTCGTCCACCACTGATTATTGTATTAAACATGCACAGGGAGGGGATGGGGCTACAGGTTCTGGAACACCTGCCCCTTTGAGCCTTGATGTCCATAGTGCCCTTTTTGATTTCTTTTGTTTGATTTACTGATATTTAATGTATGAATGACAGTAAAATGATGTTTATCAAATCTTATCAAATTCATCATTAATGGTTCTTATGCGTTTAACCGCCCCTCTCTTTGAAAGACCACTGTCAAGCCCCGTCTCAATCGTTTGGTCCTCCAATCACTGTTTAGTAACCAATACTTTAGTCCCACCCTCAGTTCAGCCAGTGCACCACATCTGAATGTGAAACTCCAGATATGGTCAGAAGATGTGTGGGTTGTTGAAAGATGTTGTTTTCCACTCAGTTCCAAAGACAGAACAGACATTAAAACATCTTTGGATCAATCTGTGTGGTTAACCTCACCATCAGCTGAACATGCAGACCCACAACACTGTCTGCTCTAAGGTGAGGCGTTTCATTGGCTGGATAGTTAATGATATAAGCTAGTTTACCTGAATAATAAATAATGAGTTCAAAAAAAGCCTGAGCTCTGAGTTAACTCCGTTTGAGGACACTCGTGTTAATCTAACTAATCTAATCTAACAGTTCTTCCAACTGTTCTAACCCTGTTTGGCCACCAGCTGGCACTCTTTCTATAACACGAGCCCCTCAGACATTTTCTCTTCGTGGGATTCCAGATGTGGCTTTGCTGGACTTCAATATCCAGATGATGGCACAAATGATTAGATTGTTAGACAGTTGCGTCATGTTTTTGTTGTTTTTTATTTATGTTGACATCACATTATAATTAAATTCACAACGAGAGAGAGTGTAAGAGAGCCTGAGCGAGTGTGTGTTTGGTGTGTGTGTGTGTGTTGTAAGGGCTGCCAGCAGAGGGTGACGGCGGCGAGGTGGCATACATTCAGGGAACTTCAATTCCCAGAAGCCCTCGGGCTGATTGGGCCCAACCTGGCACACCTGTGGACTCCTCTACTTAAGGCCGTGGCAAACAGCAGCCCTTTGTCACACCTTTGTAGAGGGGTGACCAGTACGGTACTTAGGCCAGGTGGGTATTTAAACGGAAAAGAAAAGAAAAGAAAAGAAAAGAAAAGAGGGCGGGGAAAAAATAACAAGAGAGAAATTGCCCCAAAACTACTTAAAAACCGAAAAAAGGCTTGAGCAAGAAACGGCTCCAAGCAATACAAGAGGTGTTTGCTCCTCAAAGAGCAAACAGGTGAAACATAATGTCTGCCTTCCTCTCATAAAAGAGGAAGTATTTTCGTTTTCTGATTATCTTTCATTTCACTTTTCTATTTCAGCCTTTGAGCACGCTGCTTTCAGCCTGGCACTGAGCCACCACAACTCCAACGTGCACAATCACCGTATTCCCACTGCATCACCTCATTACATTCAATTCCTCTCTGCACTTGGGTCCGCCTTCCTGCTGTCCCGTGACGTGTGTGTTTGTGTGTGTGTGTGTGTGTGTGTGTGTGTGTGTGTGTGTAAAACCTTACAAAGTCTAAACTTTATCTGCGCAGTGTTTCTGCTGCATTCTTGATTATCTTTCTGAACTACAGAGTGAAATCTGAACAGCAAATTCTATTTTTTTTTATTTGAATCTTTGTACCAAAAACAGTGCAGAGACTTTATACAAAATTGGTCATTTTGATTTTTGTGCATTCATATGATCACTGTTGAGAAAGTCAAACATCATGAAAAATTAAAGTGTATTCACATTTTAGAAACATCAAAACCTAAACAGTGTCAGTTTTGACTGGCAGCATGATGGGAGTGTTTAGTGTAATTACATATTTAATGGTACATTGTGGGCGTATACCATAACGACCTGCATTAAACAGGAAAACCATAGACAGGACACGTTTACAAGGTTAGGTCTTTCATTCAGGGGAAAACTAAAAAGTTGACCTTCCTCTGTGCAACTCCTACTGAATTTTAGCCCCCTCTAGTGGACAAACTAGAAAAAAACACCTAAAACATGTTTAAAAGGAAAATAAAATCTCATTATCCTCACACATCTATTCTAACCTAAATGACTGAAAACATGTAAGTCCTGCATTCTCCTCTCTCAGTGCCTCCACATCCAATTCAGAGTCCACTCTCTCCTCCAAAGCTGTAAAACACACACAACAAATAAACAACTGTCCAGCCAACTAAGCACAGAATCAGATTATTGACCAAATAAACCACTTTCATTAAAGCACCACCGAGAGTCGTGATTAGCACTAATATGAGTAAAGACTGTAATAACTTTACACTGGACGTTTTAGCAGCAGGGTCAGTCTCTCACAGAGGCACCAGACAAGTATCAAGCTGCTTGATAATAAATAAATAAATAAATAAATAAATATATAAATGACAAACTAAAACACTCCTTAAAGCACCAATCAGGAATCTGAACCAGGACGGAATCAAAACTACTACCAAGGACAGCAGTAACTTTACACTTTTCACAGTCTTGTCGTTCTGCTGTTCGCTGTGTTTTTTTTTACTGTTATTGTAGTTTTTCGTTGAGGATAAATTTTGTGTTCTTTGTAGGAATCAGTTGAGCCTCTTCACTGACCTGTTTCTAATTTGCATAAACTTAGCAGGGTTACTTTCTAGTAGAGGAACCCAACATTTATCCTATCTTTTATCAAAATAATACATTTACACTCAGTGCTTCAGATGCAAGTAAAAACTGATTTGGCAAAGATTAAGAAGAATAACTTTAAAAATGAAATTTTGCATTATTAAAACATTCTGCTTCTAAATCTAAAAATAACATGTCAGTCCTGGGAGTGTTTTTTTTTTTGTTTTGTTTTGTTTATTTATTTATTTATCTATTATCATATCTGCATTTCATTGCTTCAGCTCGTCCACTTGGTCCGCAGTAGCCAGCAGTCTGTCATTCATAGCTTAAACACAATAATACATAAAGCTAAACACAGAATCAGATTGTCGTATGCAAAAGTTTGACTGGTCAAGTTCCATGTTTTGTTGACATTCTAAATAAAACTAAGTTAACACATTCTCTACATCGAATAGAATTTAATAACATTTTTATGCCAATTTTGGTACAAAATTTGTATTTATTTGCTAAAGTGTAACCTTCTTGACTGATACAAATGTATGTGGATCAGCATGAAACAACATATTGATTATTATTAAGTGACCCTTATTAGACCCTCAACGGGGAAATTTCACCTCCACATTTAACCCATCCATGCAGCGAAACACCACATACACACTAGTGAACACACACACTAGGGGGCAGTGAGCACACTTGCCTGGAGCAGTGGGCACCCTATCCACAGTGCCCAGGGAGCAGTTGGGGGTTAGGTGTCTTGCTCAAGGGCACTTCAGTTATGTACTGTCGGCTCAGGGGCTCGAACCGGCGACCTTCCAGTCACAAGGCTGGTTTCCTAACTTCCAGCCCACAACTTTATCCAGCAATAAAGGAATTTCTGCATTCTCTTTCTTCTTTAACTGAACTGCTCCCTCAGCTCAGTCCAAACATCAGGCTGGTTTGGATTCAGCTCTGATGTCCTGCACTATGAGAACATATCTATCTAATCTGTCTATCTATCTATCTATCTATCTATCTATCTATGTATTATTTATTTATACAGTCACCTCAGAGTGAGTTCTAATATTCAAAGTTGTTCTTGAGATAAAAAAAATGTTTTTACATTTAACACCTGATGTATGGCTGAAATACATATGCCCAGTCTCATATGATCATCTTTTAACTTGCATTATCTTCTATTAATCCAAATTTCAGATTATTCAACACATTTTCTCATTCATTACAGGGTAACTACCATTTTGTATTTAGTTATCCTTCCTTTTTATTTTGGTTTTCAGTTTAACCTGAGTTCTTTTATGACTGTTTTATAGTAAAGAATTAGATAAAAGATAAAGTACATTTCTTAGCATGTTCCATCAGCTTTGACCACAAGGGGGCAGGTGTTTTTTCTTTTTTTTCCCCTGTTACTCTTCAGACCAAGTTAAAAAGAAAAAGGGGGGAGCTAACTGGCTAACAATTAACAAACTACTGCTAAAACTTGGTTATTTTTTTTTTTTAACCTGATCAAAGCTACTATAGCCTAGTAACTGTTAGCCTTTTAGGTCCACAGCGAGTTAAAGCTGGTGTACCATGCTAAATGTTAACCATTTGTTTGTACAAAAAAAAAAAATGGGTGAAACTGAAACAGATGCTAGAAATATGTTTGTCCATTCTTGGTATTTTCTACAAGCAGAAACATATAGCACAATTTTCCTTTGCAAACACAAACAAAATATTACTAATAAAAATGTCAATGTGCTTGTGTATTAAACACAATGAAAGAGTTTTGACTTTTTAATCTTGTGCTGCCACCAGAGAGAATGCAAAAAAATAAATAAATAAATAAAAATGCAATATCAAAAGAAATGAAAGAATTAAAAACAATAAACTACAAGTTGATGTGCATTACATACAATGAATAGTAATTTATGTTTCTTAATGATGGTAAAAATCTGTAAAATTACAGTTTCTTAGAAATGTTGCCTTTTACTGTAATTCAGCAGCTTCACTCGTTCAACTAGTCATTCTGACAATAACAGAAACAGCCATTATGTTTCTGAAAGAAACATGATGTGAAATCTGAAATAAAGGTGTTCATTTTTTTGTGAAAGACCAAACATAGTGATTATATGAATACGAAAAAATAAACAATAAACAAAACATAAAATAGCCCAAAGGTTTTGTATTATGCACTTTCCCAGTTAAAAGACCTTTTTTGTATGTATGTTTTGTGCTTAAAACAGAAAGAAAGAAAGAATGTGGTGAAAAAAGGGATGTAAAAGCTAAAGAAAAAAGAGCAGAGAGAGGTGGTTGGGGGGGCTTAATTAGCATTCAAGGACGCTCACATTAAAGATTCATTTTCTGTAAAGTTACCATTATGGAGATACGAGGTTTTGTTCCGACAACAGAGATATATTTAATTCATCCGAGCTATTTTTGTGATCTTTCCAGCTGAGTTTCTCATCAATAGGTATACCAATAGCAGGAAAAAACTCTGAATGGGAATAAAAAAAACAGTGGGACAGGGCAAACAAAGGCAGAGGTAGAAAAAGTGAAATAAAAGATAATCAGAAAACAAACACTTCCTCTGTAATTATGAGAGGAAGGGCACCTTTATATTTTGCCTATTTGCTCATTGTGGAGCAAACGCTTTTGTATGGCTTGGAGCCATTTCTTGTTTAAGCCTTCTTTTTGGGCTTTTAAGTAGTTTTGGGGCAATTTCTCTCTTGTTTTTTCCAACCCTCTTTTCTTTTCCCCTACTTTTTGTTTAAATACCCACCTTAAGGAGAGGAGGTTGGGACCTAATCAGCCCAGGGTTTCTGGAAATTGGAGTTCCCTGAAATTGTTGTGCCTCTAAAAATGTGTTTGTGGTATCATAGGAGCTTCATTGACGTGAAAAAATTTGAGATTCATAGTGAACATCAGTTATCATAGCCAGTTGTGTTGCCTTTGTCATTGTTTGTCTAGCCATTACTTTCAACACCAAGGATACGGTTAAACCACTATAGGAAGTATTGCACAATGGAAGCTCTTTCATAAGAACATTCAGTTGTTGTTTTTTTTGCATTACCATCACCAAGAGTGTCACTGCATAAGACAACCAGAGATTCCCAACATGCTAACAATGGTGGACCTAAATTAGACGTGTGTGTTGGAAATACTTTATTCCTGAAATGACAGTTATGGAGAGGAGAGTGAATGTGGAAGAAGGGCAGGGTAGTACACAGAGAGTGCAGAAGAGGGGGTGCAGCAGGGATAACCATGTAGGGGGAAGAGTGAGTGAATTTATTGAAAAATGAATGGAGAGTATTCACTCACTTTTGGTCCCCTACAGCCTGGGAGTCTGGGAGCCTTGTGGCCAGAGATTGTTTGAAGGCTTTTCCTGACCCCATTGACACTGTTTTTCTGTAGCTGTTCCTCAATCTTCTTCCTGTAGCTGGCTTTCCTCTCCTGGATTTTCCCTCACAGCACCTTCTACACAGCTCTCAGCTACTCCTGATCTAAAGGCCCTCTCTTACTCCATCAGGAGAGCCTGTAAATCAGGCTTGATCTAAGGTTTATTGCTGGAGAAACACAGAACAGTCTTGGTGGCTACATTGTTCTCCATTCAGAAGTTAATATAGTCTGTTATGCAGTGTGTGAGACTGTCAATGCCCTCAACATAAGGATAACACAGTTCGTCCTATACTATTGTGTCAAAGCGGTCCATCAGAGGCTCTTCAGGCTCCTCAGACCATTTCTTCACTGTGCGGGTGACCGCTGGATTCCTGTGTTCAAGGGGTTTGTACACAGTCAGAAGATGAACCAGGTTGTGATCTGATCTTTAGGGAGATGAGTTATATGCCTCCTTGGTGTTGGCATAAAACAGGTCCAGTATTTTATTATCTCTGGTTTGGTAAATACTGGGTGAAGTTTGTCAGAGTGGAGCCAGCCCTCTGGTATTCCTCTTACCGTTCTCCAATGTCCTGTCTGCCCATATGAGCAGGAAGCCGTCCAAAGTGATGACCATGTTCAGAATTAGTGAAGTTAGCCATGACTTGGTGCACAGCACGATGCTACATTTGCGGTACTTCCTCCGATGTGGGAATCAGCTCTGTCAGGTTGTCCTGTCTTACTGGGAAGAGATTTTACATTTCCAAGGACAGCTGAGGGAAAAAGAGGTCTTTAATTTCTCCTCCGAAAAGACTCCCCAATTTCTTCCTCCTCAACTCGTTGATTGGGATATCGAGTCTCTCATTTGGCAGCAAGACTGTGTGGCCTAGTGCTAACAGCTGATGTACAGGATCGCCAAACACAAAGTAAACGAAGAAAAAAGTAGAACGAGGACCAGGGCAAACTCTACAAGTCTGGTGTCCATAGTGCATACAACTCGACAACAAACCAAAAATGTATAAATACTCAAATTAAAAAAAGGTAAAAGTACAAAAAAGAAGAAAAACTCAAAGGGAGCCGGAGCTACTTTTTCAAAGTATTTTGCCCAACCTTGGGCTTGGCATGTCCTTTTCGTGTCTCCTTATAAAGCACAATTTATTAAGAAATCGAGTCATTGACTTTGGGTCACGCTCAACTAAAAACATGGAGTACTTATATAATTAAATAAATAAATAAAATGTGTTTGTGGTATCATAAGATCTTTCACTGACTTTGAAAAATTTTTAGATTCATGAAAAAATATCAGTTATTATAGCCAGTTGTGTTGCAACTTTTAATATCAGTCATTGTTTGTCTAGCCATTATTTTCAACATCAAGGATACGGTTAAACCACTGTAGGAAGTATTGCACAATGGAAGCTCTTTTTCATAAGGAGAACATTCAGTTGTTGTTTTTTTTGCATTACCATCACCAAGAGTGCCACTGCATGTGACAAGCGGAGTGTCCCAACATGCTAACCATGGTAAACCTAGCCGTGATCAACAGACTGAACCTGCAAAGAATTAAATAATTTACCTATCATGAGTTTAAATTGGGGACATATGCCTCCATCAAATACCATCAGGAATATCTACACAAGCAGCAAGTGATGTATAGATTACTCTCAAAGGACCTTCTCTCTTAGACTGAAATGCAGCAGAAGACAATGTACACATCATAACCATAGAACTAATTTCAATATTGCAAACTCAATTTTTTGACTTGATCTGCTTTGATCTCCAAGTGTTCCCACATACAGCACTTGGTCCTTATTAGTCCCTTTGCCATTTCAACACATCTGGCAGACTGCAGATGATAAGGCATGCTGAATTTGACTATCGGTCGGAGTCTCCTTTCCAGCACCTTTGCATAAACTTTCCCAGGGAGGCTGAGCAGTGTGATACCCCAGTAGTTGGCAAACACCCTTCGGTCCCCTTTCTTAAAAATACAGACCCCCACCCCAGTCTGCCAAGTCCAAGGGTACTGTTCCCGAGGTCCATGCAATATTGCAGAGGCGTGTCAGCCACGACAGCCCCACAACATCCAGAGCCCTGAGCATTTCTGGACTAATCTCATCCACCCCCCCAGTGCCTTGCCACTGAGGAGCATGCCAACTACCTCAGTGACCTCCACCAGGGAAATGGCAGCTGACACACCAGAATCCTCTGGCTCTGACTACCATGAGGGAGGCATGTCTCTCGGATTAAGGAGTTCCTCAAAGTGCCCCTTTCACTGACCGACAATATCCTCATTTGAAGTCAGAGTTTCTCCACACCTGCCAAATGCAGCTTGGGCGAAGCAACCCCGACCACTCCTGAGTTGCAGGACAGTTGTCCAGAACCTCCTTGAGGCTGAGACTCCTCCCACACCCTAGATTTTGCTTCCACCACCGTTGTCGCTGCCACCTTTTTTGCTTGTCGGTTGAGTCGGGAGTCCTTCAGGTCATCCAGTCCCTAAAGGCCTCTTTCTTCAGCTTGAAGGCCTCCCTCACCACTGGCGTCCACCAGGGGGTTCTTGGGTTACTGCCCCGACAGACAGCAACAAGCTTTTGGCCACAGCTACGCCTGGCAGCTTCCACAGTGGAGGTTTTGAACAGGGTCCATTCAGACTCAATGTCCCCTACCTCCTCCGGAACATGAGAAAAGCTCTCCCAGAAGTTGGAGTTAAAATCATTCCGAACAGGGGCCTCTGACAGTCGTTCCCAGCACACCCTCACTATTCACTTGGGCCTACCTGGTCTGACCATCAGTCTTCCATGCCATCTGATCCAACTCACCACCAGATGGTGATAAGAAATCGAGTCACTGATCTTGGGTCACACTCAACTGAAAAACATAGAGTGCTTGTATAATAACAGCATCTACTATTCTGCCCTTTTGTTTTAGGCATTTTAACATAATTAACATCTGAGGCATGACACCATGAACCAACATCCATAAAAAAATCATATCAAATAATGCTTCTTTTTCATTAACATGAAGAATTTAGAGATTCATGGTGAATGTCAGTTATTATGGCTAGTTGTGTTGCAACTTTATCATTAGTCATTGTTTGTCTAGCCATTACTTTCAACACCAAGGATACGGTTAAACCACTATAGGAAGTATTGCACAATGGAAGCTCTTTTTCATAAGGAGAACATTCAGTTGTTGTGTTGTTTGCATTACCATCACCAAGAGTGCCACTGCATGTGACAAGCGGAGTGTCCCAACATGCTAACCATGGTAAACCTAACCGTGATCATCAGACTGAACCTGCAAAGAATTAAATAATTTACCTATCATGAGTTTAAATTGGGGACACATGCCTCCATCAAATACCATCAGGAATATCTACACAAGCAGCAAGTGATGTATAGATTACTCTCAAAGGACCTTCTCTCTTAGACTGAAATGCAGCAGAAGACAATGTACACATCATAACCATAGAACTAATTTCAATATTGCAAACTCAATTTTTTGACTTGATCTGCTTTGATCTCCAAGTGTTCCCACATACAGCACTTGGTCCTTATTAGTCCCTTTGCCATTTCAACACATCTGGCAGACTGCAGATGATAAGGCATGCTGAATTTGACTATCGGTCGGAGTCTCCTTTCCAGCACCTTTGCATAAACTTTCCCAGGGAGGCTGAGCAGTGTGATACCCCAGTAGTTGGCAAACACCCTTCGGTCCCCTTTCTTAAAAATACGGACCCCCACCCCAGTCTGCCAAGTCCAAGGGTACTGTTCCCGAGGTCCATGCAATATTGCAGAGGCGTGTCAGCCACGACAGCCCCACAACATCCAGAGCCCTGAGCATTTCTGGACTAATCTCATCCACCCCCCCAGTGCTTTGCCACTGAGGAGCATGCCAACTACCTCAGTGACCTCCACCAGGGAAATGGCAGCTGACACACCAGAAACCTCTGGCTCTGACTACCATGAGGGAGGCATGTCTCTTGGATTAAGGAGTTCCTCAAAGTGCTCCTTCCACTGACCGACAATATCCTCATTTGAAGTCAGAGTTTCTCCACACCTGCCAAATGCAGCTTGGGCGAAGCAACCCCGACCACTCCTGAGTTGCAGGACAGTTGTCCAGAACCTCCTTGAGGCTGACCGAAAGAACTCCTCCCACACCCTGGATTTTGCCACCGTTGCTGCTGCCACCTTTTTTGCTTGTCGGTTGAGTCGGGAGTCCTCCAGGCCATCCAGTCCCTAAAGGCATCTTTCTTCAGCTTGAAGGCCTCCCTCACCACTGGTGACCACCAGGGGGTTCTTGGGTTACTGCCCTGACAGACACCAATAAGCTTTTGGCCACAGCTACACCTGGCAGCTTCCACAGTGGAGGTTTTGAAGAGGGTCCATTCAGACTCAATGTCCCCTACCTCTTCCGGAACATGAGAAAAGCTTAGAGTTAAAATCATTCCAAACAGGGGCCTCTGACAGTCGTTCCCAGCACACCCTCACTATTCACTTGGGCCTACCTGGTCTGACCATCAGACTTCCATGCCATCTGATCCAACTCACCACCAGATGGTGATAAGAAATCGAGTCACTGATCTTGGGTCACACTCAACTGAAAAACATGGAGTGCTTATATAATAACAGCATCTACTATTCTGCCCTTTTGTTTTAGGCATTTTAGCATAATTAACATCTGAGGCATGACACCATGCACCAACATCCATAAAAAAATCATATCAAATAATGCTTCTTTTTCATTAACATGAAGAATTTAGAGATTCATGGTGAATGTCAGTTATTATGGCTAGTTGTGTTGCAACTTTATCATTAGTCATTGTTTTTTAGCCATTACTTTCAACACCAAGGATACGGTTAAACCACTATAGGAAGTATTGCACAATGGAAGCTTTTTTTCATCAGTAATTGTGAACCTAACTGTGATCATCAGACAGTACCTACCAAGAACTAAACCCTGGGTTTAAATTAGGGACTTATGCCTCCATCAAATAGCATCAGGAATGTCTACACAAACAGCATTTCATGTTATATAGATTACAGTGAAATTACCTTCTCTCTTAGGTTGAAATGCGGCAGAAGACAATGTACACATCATAACCATAGAACTAATTTCAATATTGCCCAACTCCGTTCTTTGACTTGCAGCATCTGCTTTGAACTCCAAGTGTTCCCACATACAGGGTTTTTGATCTTAATTAGTTCCTTTGCCATTTCAACGCATCTGGAAGACTGTAGATGATAAGGCATGCTGAATTTCTGTCATACTGCCATCATCTTCATAGCTTTTCACTATTCCAGTTAAATGAGTTCCTTTTTCACTGTTGGACAGGGAAATTCCCCATCGAGAGAAATACATGCTATAAGACATTTGTCAGCAATTATGGAGTTGGTCCTACATGGAAAAGCCTCCACCCAACGAGTAAAATGTTTGATGATGACAAAGATATACAGGGAGATTCCGTTAGGATGAAGCAATCTAAACCAACAAAATGTGCTTTATACCTTGACATAGGTGTAATCAATTGCAGTACATGTGATGCTGGAAGTTTTTACGTGGCGCTCACGTTCCTGAACGTTCTTTGCCTGAACAACAGTGCCTACCTCATCGCTCTGACACAGGGGCATCCTGGCTTGTTCGAAGCTCCATATACTGAGGAGCAAATTGCATGTTTCATTCAGATTGCTTCATCCTAGCGAGAGTTGTTACAGAATATTCAGGTTTTCTTTAAAATTCTTTGACAATTGACACTTGTTTTTGTAGCTGTTACAGCCTTTATCCCTCTGGGGTCTAAGGCCATGAAACATTGGGCTAAGGTTTTTGCATATCTTCTTAAATTGTTCGGGGCCTCTTTCGAGTGAATCTGTATAATCCTGTAGCTTCTCTCATAACTTGTAGGTGGTAGCTATATATGTATCATGCATAGAGTCATATATGCTTAGTCTTTGAAATGCTGCCCCCCCACAAACTCAGAATTGAGCTTGTGCAATCTACATCTGCATTTTCTCCTTCTCAGGTGTGTTTTTGTGTGTGTGACGTGAGCATGATCCTCTATATAAGAACCAGATGCTGATTGCCTCTTACATA
The DNA here is from genome assembly GCF_904425465.1 of Colossoma macropomum. NCBI lineage: Eukaryota > Metazoa > Chordata > Actinopteri > Characiformes > Serrasalmidae > Colossoma > Colossoma macropomum. The sequence goes on along the minus strand of NW_023495300.1, from coordinate 50,111 downwards.
CACCCCATATTCTACTGAACCTTTCCACTCTCTGTACTGTAATTATCTCAGGATGAGGGTCAGTGTGGTTCTGCTTTGGTTCTTCTTGTCCTGTGTTCAGCTCCAGAGAGCTGATGACCAGCTTACAGACATGCACGAAACCAAAGGCCATCATGATATGCACACTGAGCTGAGAGAGCTGAAGGACATGGTCACGCAGCAGAGGGAGCAGCTGCAGTCCAGCCAAAGCGAGATTGAAGAGCTGAAGAAACAAAACGCAGGTAAATCAAATGATCTGAACTGAAAAGTTCCTCAATAACATATTTTTGCAAAACTGTTAATGACATAATAATCCATAAACATTTGTACTGTTTAAAATGTCTTTACTTTAATACTGTTTCTGACATTTTAAATAAGTGCTTAATTAAATTTGGTAACAGGTGATTAGCTTTGGACTGAGAGGCTTTATGAAAATAAATAAATAATAAATAAATAAAAAATAATAATAATAATAATAATAATAATAATAATAATAACCAACCATTTCTGTTTAAATTAAGGAAAGAAAATTACTTTTTTGATACTTTTGCCACATTGACATATAAAAATACAAATGTGCCCTTCATGGTTTAATAGGCGCTCCTTCAAGAATATTATGTATAAAAATTTAAACAGAAAATAACTCTAACCTTTATTAATCCAGGAATTCTTTTTTGAGAGCTGAAATATTCATTGATGTTGAGCATATATTAAACCCAGAATACAGAAGCACCCAACAAGTAACCTGCAGGAAAGACGTTTAAGGGGATGAGAAATGTAGAAGATGATGTTTTTTCTCTCGCTCAGGTTCTGAAAATGTCACCAACCACAGAAACAGGAAGATCAGCCTGAGTCAGTGCAGGAAAGCTCACTGTCTGTTACTGTGACGGGTAACGATGACTGAAATAGTCTGCACGTATCAGTTAATGATGATGTCTTTCTAAATTTTATGTGTCTTTATGACTCACTTTATTTATTTATTCATATCGAGGTAGACAGGATACTTGTCTGGTGCCTCTGCGAGAGACTGACCCTGCTGCTAAAACGTCCAGTGTAAAGTTACTACAGTCTTTACTCGTATTAGCACAGAAGCTCTCAATAGTGCTTTAATAAAAGTGGTTCATTTGGTCAATAATGTGATTCTGTGTTTAACTGTCTGGATAGTTGTTTATTTGTTTTGTGTGTTTCACAGCTTTGAAGGGGAGACTGGACTTACATGTTGAATAGAAAGATCATTGGTAACACTTTATGAATGTCATGTTTGTAAGCAGCTATAAAAACATTTATAACATGTTATAATGCATTCATATGACATTATAAACATGATTATGAACATTTATAAAAATGAATTACACTTTATAGCCATGTTTATTATACATTATGAATTGTTAATATAATGCATTATAAGTAGTGTTGATAACATGTTATATTGTCAGTGCCAAAGAAGTCAGTCCCAGCTTGGAGAGTGTAAAGTAAAGACAAATACCAAGCTAACGGTGGTGAACATTACCTTTCCCACATTGGGTAAAACACTGATGGCAGCTCTAGTTTAAACTCTGACATTTGAAGCCTGTAATGTGCTTTACTGTGAATGTTTTAGTGTTTCAGTAAATCCTTCAGTAAATACTTCAACTTGAAGCCTCACTCTGAACACTGGAGGAGGCTTTAGTACAGTACGCTTCACTTTACTTAGAGCGGACAAATACGACTTATGAGCTCTTATAATTTGTTATGATCAGTACTTATAATGTATTATGTTAACAATTCATAATGTATAATAAGCCTGGCTATAATGTGTAATGCATTTTTATAAATATTCATAGCCATGTTTATAATGCCTTATGAATGCATTATAACATGTTATGAATGTGTTTATAGATGCTTACAAAGGTGACATTCATGGAAAGTGTTACCATATCATTTTTCAAATCCTTTATTAGAAAGCTTTATTAGAAAGCTAAGAAACTTGTAATATTTCTGCATAAACCTCAAAAATAAACATATGCCAATCTAACAAAATGGGTTTGTGGCCAGGCGTAACGTGAGGATCATGTAGGTTGTTTGCAGGAGTGAAATGGTTTTATTTGGGGCAGTCCAAAACTCACAACAGGCAGGGGTCACAGTAAGAGGCAGATCCATATCCGAAAACCAGAAAGACAAGGCAAAGGTCAAAACAGAGGAAATACCAACACAAAGAAACACGGCCTGGAGCTCAGTAGAGAAACAGAGACACTTCACAAACATACAGGTAAAATAAAGGGGTATATGGGAATCTTAGGTCCAATCCCATTTCACCCCTCACCCCTACCAAAAACCATATATAAACAGGATCCAGTAACGCTGCCACCTTCTCTGGGCCCGAGCTCATTTAAAATGGACTGAGGTGAAGTGGAAAAGTGTCCCATGGTCCGACGAATCAACATTTGAAATTCTTTTTGGAAATCATGGACACTGTGTGGGCTAAAGACCACTCAGCTTGTTATCAGTGCACAGTTCAAAAGCCAGTGTTCATGATGGTATAGGGGTGCATTAGTGCACATGGCATGGGTGACGTGTACATATGTGAAGGCACCATTAATGCTGAACGATATATACATTTTTGGCAACAGCATGGCTCCTTATTAAAAGAATCTGGGTGCTAAACTGACCTGCCTGTAGATCAGACCTGTGACCAACTCTACATCTGGCGCATTATGAAATGAAAAATATGACAAAGGAGACCCCGAATTGTTGAGCAGCTGAAATCCTGTATCAAACCAGAATGGGAAAACATTTCACTTTTAAAACTACAGCAGTGTTTCCTCAGTTCCCAAACGCTTACACAGTGTTGCTAAAAGAAGAGATGATGAACCACAGTGGTAAACCGGCCCCCAGCCCAAGTTTTTGGAGCGTGTTATCGGCATCAAGCAACATTTGATATGTTGCCTTTGTAGTAATTTCCGTCAAATAAATGGTTTAAATGATTTTCATGTCACTGCTTCCTATTTTTATTTACATTCTGCAAATGGGAAAGGAGAAAATTAAACTGAAAATAAATCTTTAATCATATAACATTCTTTAGTCATATTAGCACTGAAGCTCTCAATGGCGCTTTAATGAAAATGGTTTATTTTGTCAATAATGTGATTCTGTGTTTGTCTGAATAGTTGTTTATTTGTTGTGTGTTTCACAGCTTTAAAGGGGAGACTGGACTCTACTCAACTGGGGGTGGAAGCACTGAGAAAGGAGTTTACAAGTAAGACTTGCATGTTGATCAGAAATATTGTGGATCAAATACTCCATTAGAAAGTTGAGCAACATGAGATATTTCTGCATAAACCTAAAAAATAAACATATGACAATGTAACAAAATGGGTTTGTGGTCAGGTGTAATGTCAGGGTCATGTAGTTTGGTTGCTGTGTGAAATGGTTTTATTTGGGGCAGTCTAACACTCACAACAGGCAGGGGTCAAAATAAGAGGCAGATCCATGATATGAGTCTGTACAAAGCCATAGCCATCAAAAACAGGGGTCAAAAAACAGGCAGGAAGGTACACACCAGGCAAATCTATTAGCCAGGGGAGCAGGAAAGAGTCAAACATGGAAGACTAACATTAAGGACCACGGCTCAGAGCTCAGTTAAATGCACAGAGACCTCACAAAGCCCAAGGCCAAGTAAACAGGTATGTGTGTCCATAAACTATCTGCAGGTGTGTGTAATGATGGAGGGGTGGATTCTGGGAGGAGCAGGAGCTGGAAAAAGTCATATCAGACTGGGCAGGTCCAAATGTACTGTCTCTAGAGGGGGGAGACACTGTGATAGCGAACAATTCAACACACCAAAACAGCCGCAGTGTGAACATTTTTTTGTTGAAATTAAAAGAAGTACAATAACTGAGTCAGGAGACTGAAAACAGGCTACAATATGGTGAGTGTGCTGCTGCGAGTCCCACTGTAAAGCCCCAAATAATCATTTAAAACTCAGAGGTGTCAGGTTGGGAGTTTATCGGACCACATCATACGTCTTTATGTATTAACGCCACACACACAGATGCAAAAAGAAGATCCGGCTCAATGTTTAGGCCTCAAATGCTGAATCAACATTATACTGATGAAGATGACAATAGTAGGTAATTTATTCACATCCTCTGAAGACGCAACCCTTACCAAGTTTAGACTGAGTCCTCTTTGAACTCTCTTTCAAACATCAGATGTATCTGCTCAGGGAAGGGGTCCAAGGCGAAACCCATGTTACAGAATGTTCTTCAGTTATGTTTCCACATGAGAGATCTCCACATAACAAAAACTTGCTTTGAATACAGAAAAAGATGGCCTGACACTGCGCATGTTTATGTTTACAGACATTCCGAAGGTGGCGTTCTCATTTGCTTCAGGCTTAAATGGCAACCTCGGGCCTTTCAATGTTGATACCACACTGACTTTCAAGAAAGAAATCACAAATTTTGGAAACGCTTTCAATTCACTCACAGGTAAATACAGTCATTCCAGAAAGTGTCTGATGTCTGGTTTGGTTCTTCTCACTGGTGATGTAGAGACTCTGTACTGATCCATCTGTTTCTCCTTCTGCAGGTGTTTTCACTGCTCCACTCAGAGGAGTCTATTACTTCAGGTTTAATATAGTTGGTAACAGCAGATCAGACAGGCTGGCTGTATGTTTGTTTAAAAATCAAGAGAAAATTTTAGACGTGAGTCAAATCCCGAATGGATTGAATGAGTACGCCGTTGGTGGAGCCACTCTGCTGCTGCAGAAAGGAGATCAAGTGTATGTTAAGCTCAGAGATCACAGTCAAATAAGTGACAACATTGACAACCATTGCACTTTCAGTGGTTTTCTGCTGTTTGCAATGTGAAATGCTTTAACTGGTGAGGAAACAGTGGAATCGGTTCAGCCTTGAAAATCACATACTCATCATATGCTAATACGCAGCATGCATTATTTGCTAAATGCCTTGTATTGTCTTTCAATCAAAAATGCATTCCAAGTTCTAAAATTATTTTTCATGACATACTGCAAATGCCCTTTGTACCAAATACTTAAGACTACATTTAAAACGTGACCTGCATGTTTAAAATGTAGGAGAAATTGTTAAACATTGAGCAGCAAATTAAGTGTCAGAAATCATTTAACAGGACAAGTAATTCAGAATACAGAACAATTATGCAATTCGATGCTTTCTTTCCTTATTTGATCTATTATGTGTCAATACTCTCTTTGCTTTGCAATTCCTTGTCATTTTCATTGATACAAAAATAAATGTGTTGGACTGCATAAGTGTGCTGTGTTTATTTCCTACACTGATGTTTGTCATTCAAAGCAAGTGGCACTAAGAAAACTTTGAGAGAGATCATGTGATCTAAATGACTGTGTGGTGAATTAACAGAAAGGTGCAGAGTAAAAACAAGGACATTTTACCCCTTTAACTGCTAGTCTAGCTCAAAGACCCAGCTAGCCTGGCATTGCAGTCTCCAGTTAGTTGATAATAATAACCCATAACCTTGTAATATTGTGTTACAGTGCATTACAACATTCATGTTTACAATGTTTTTATGGCAAGATATTACACTGCACTACACTTACACTGTGAAACCTGACATTATACAATTATATTATTCTATATATGTTGCATTTTATAGTATATACTTATGTACTCTTGTTTTATGGATGTTACTAACAGTACTTGTAAGTAAAAGCTTACACCTGCCATTATAAGGTGCTGTATATGCCATATAATGCCTTAGAAATGCATTGATAAAGCACTATGAATAAAGTGTTTCCATTGTCAACTTTCACAGTTCATTTACCTGCATTCTCTTTCTTCAGCTCCTCAATCTGGCTTCTGAAGCTTCACCCTCTGATCCACCACCATGTCCCTAAGCTCAGTCCACAGCAGTGGACTCCTCTCCATCTCCTTAGCAGTGATCAGTATTGTGTCACCCATTTTGGGTTGCTTGAACACATGATTACACCTTCTGCATCTTTATAAAACAAAAGAACGAGTGTTGTCTCTGTTTTTCTTGTACATGCTTCGGTAAATTGTTACCTGTGATTGTATATTTGAACACCTAGATGTCAGCATTGTAACATTAATGATAGCTGGAAAGAGCCAGCAAGACTTACACAAGGATGCACCAAGATAAAGATTAGGGAACTGATTAAACACGCTGAAGTGTTGGTGCATAAACTCATCCAGCTGATGAATTAAACCAATAATAATGCATATGTAGAGCACAATTTGTGAATAACAAAGTCCTGGAAAGACAATTAGTGCTAGATGTGGCAGGTTGATGGGTCAGAGGAAGACCTGAAATGAAAATAAGAATAAAAAACAAGCAAGCAAAGCAAACAAAAAGCAGATAAGCAGCTTTTCAAGCATAACAAGTGAAAAATCCAATGTAACAATCCAGTGATTTGTCTCATTTATGAGTGATAAACAGAGTCTGTCTTGTTTTAATTATGCCATTATGTCACTGCACTCCAAAAGGAAATGAAAGTGAAAGTGTGTGCCTGGAACTTTAGGAGGTGACACAGTGAGCCATGTTTTTTACTAAATCTTCCATGTATTATTATGTTTAATTTATGTTAAATAGATTGATTTGTTAGATTTTTTCTTGATGCATTTCTAGAGATCCTTGCATAAATGTATATAATATATAAACATTCTAATAAAATAGGTGCTGGTTGCTGGGGCGACGCAACACCGCAGCTATGAGGCTGCCTAGACTGGCCACTTGTGTGATGCAACACTACAGCTTTGTGGTCGCCTGGGGTGGCTGCTTGAACAACACTACACCAGAGCGATGAGGCTGCCTGGACCGACTGCTTGAGTGATGCTACATCACTGCTAAGAGGTTTTACTGGGCTGGCCATTTAAGTGACGCTGCATCACACATATGAAGCCTCCCCATCTGTCCACTTGAGCGACTTGACACCACAGCTACGAGTCTGCCTGGACTGACCGTTCGAGTGCCACTACACCACAGCTACAAGGGGCTGAGAGGAACCTTCCCCCATGGTTAAGGTTGTCTCAGGAGTTTTCCACCCACCAGCTAAGGAACTGTGTTTGTGTGTATTGTGGACTGTTTTATTTATTGTTGATTATGTATTTTATTACTACTGTACTTTATGATTATATATTAAGCACAACACACATCATGTGTGTTGTGCTGAGGGCATCATCATCATCATGTGTGTTGTCCTGTGTCCTTCATCATCATATCTGTTGTTCTGAGTCCATCATCATCATCATCATCATCATCATCACCATCATGTGTGTTGTCCTGAGTCCTTCATCATCATGTGTGTTGTCCTGAGTCCTTCATCATCATATCTGTTGTTCTGAGTCCATCACCATCATCATCATGTGTGTTGTCCTGAGGGCATCATCTTCATCATGTGTGTTGTCCTGAGCTCTTCATCATCATGTGTGTTGTCCTGAGGGCATCATCTTCATCATGTGTGTTGTCCTGAGTCCTTCATCATCATGTGTGTTGTCTTGAGGGCATGACCTTCATCATATGTGTTGTTCTGAGTCCATCATCATCATCATCATTGTGCTGTCCTGAGTCCTTTATTATCATCATGTGTGTTGTCCTAAATCGTTCATCATCGTGTGTGTTGTCCTGAGTCGTTCATCATCATGTGTGTTGTCCTGAAGGCATCGTCTTCATCATGTGTGGTAGTTAGGCACAGATATGTGAAGGTTTTGTTATTTTTGTACAACTTCTACCACGAAAGCTGGCAAATGTTTCATTTTGAGAGTTAAGTTTTTTTCCATCACAAAAAAAACAGATTGTTTTCTCATTTGGTCCTTAGTGAGCTCAAAATGGCAAGAAATAGTATTTTTGTTAAGTGAGTAATAAGCTAAACTGAAATAATTAGGCTATAATAACATGTTTTCATGAACAAGTTTAGTCATTTGAAATTAATGTCATTGTCATCATCATCATCATATATGTGTTGTCCTGAGTCCATCACCATCATGTGTTGTCCTGGGTCCTTCATCATCATACAGTATTTGTTATTCTGAGTCCTTCATCATAATGTGTGTTGTCCTGAGCTCTTCATCATCATAATCATGTGTGCTTTCCTGACTACATCATCATCATATGTATTGTCCTGAGTCCTTCCTCATCATTTGTGTTGTCCTGAGTCCATCATCGTCACATGTGTAGTCTTGAGTCCTTCATCATCAAAGGTGTTGTCCTGAGTCCATCACCATCATATGTGTTGTCCTGAGTCGTTCATCATCATGTGTGCTGTGCTGAGGGCATCATCATCATCATCATCATCATGTGTGTTGTGCTGAGGGCATCATCATCATCATCATGTGTGTTTTGCTGAGTCGTTCATCATCATGTGTGTTGTCCTGAGTCGTTCATCATCATGTGTGTTGTGCTGAGGGCCTCATCATCATCATGTGTGCTGTGCTGAGGGCATCATCATCATCATCATGTGTGTTGTGCTGAGTCGTTCATCATCATGTGTGTTGTCCTGAGTCGTTCATCATCATGTGTGTTGTCCTGTGTCCTTCATCATCATGTATGTTGTCCTGAAGGCATCTTCTTCATCATGTGTGTTGTCCTGAGTCGTTCATCATCATGTGTGTTGTCCTGAGGGCATGACCTTCATCATATGTGCTGTCCTGACTCCTTCATCACCTGTTGTGCTGTCCTGAGTCCTATATTACCATCATATGTGTTGTCCTGAGTCCATCACCATCATGTGTGTTGTCCTGAGTCATTCATCATCATGTGTGTTGTCCTGAGGGCATCATCTTCATCAAGTGTGTTTTCCTCAGTCCTTCAACACATGATGATGAAGAACTCAGGACAACACATATGATAAAGATAATGCCTTCACGACAACACACATGATGATGAACGACTCAGGACAACACACATGATGAAGATGATGCCCTCAGGACAACACACATGATGATGTAGGACTCAGGACAACACACATGATGAAGACGATGCCCTCAGGACAACAAATATGATGATGAAGGACTCAGGACAACACACATGATGAAGACGATGCCCTCAAAACAAACCACATGATGATGATGAAGGACTCAGGACAACACACATGATGAAGATGACTCAGAACAACACATATGATGATGAAGGACTCAGGAAAACACACTCAGAAAGATGATGCCCTCAGGACAACACACATGATGAAGATGACTCAGAACAACACATATGATGATGAAGGTCTCAGGAAAACACACTTGATGAAGATGATGCCCTGAGGACAACATACATGATGATGAAGGACTCAGGACAACACATATGATGGTGCTGAAGGACGCAGGACAACACACATGATGATGAAGGACTCAGGACAACACATATGATGGTCATGCCCTCAGGACAATACATATGATGATGAAGGACTCAGGACAGCACATATGATGAAGATGATGCCTTCAGGACAACACACATGATGATGATGGACTCAGGACAACACACATGATGATGATGGACTCAGGACAACACATATATGATGATGATGATGACAATGACAATGATTTCAATGACTAAACTTGTTCGTGAAAACATGTTATTATAGCCTAATCATTTCAGTTTAGCTTTTTACTCACTTCATAAAAATACTATTTCTTGCCATTTTGAGCTCACTAAGGACCAAATGAGAAAATAATGTTTTTTTGTGATAGAAAAAATCTTAACTCTCAAAACTTAACTCCACATTAAAATAGATACCTTCACAAATTTACATATAATGTACAAACTCACAGATAACATTATGTTGCTATGCTTTGTGGAGCCTGTTAACTTGTGTTCTAAGTAGCCAACATTTGATAACTTTCATTGTAAGAAAGGCTAACTGCTCACCTAGCTGGCTAGCTAACATTTGCTATCTTTTGCGGTAAAAGTTGTACAAAAATAACAAAACCTTCATATATCTGTGCCCAACTACCAATTTAGCAGAAGAAAATAAGCAGGAGTCTGATAGAAGTGTACCTACCTTAAGATGAGAAACTTTAGCAGGTGGGTTAGCTCTGCTTGCAGCTCCTGATTTAGCTCTGCTCCTTCTTTCCAATTTCTTTTGAAAAGAAAACAGGCTCACACTGATGATGTCAAAGACATTACGAGATTTTGATTGGCTGATGTGTTTTGTTGGCCTGAGGGCTTCATCACAGTTGTTGCCCTCAGGACAGCCGCGACTTGGCAAAATCAGGAGATGCGTGTTTCTACAGTTGTTTGCTTGTGAGTGCATTAATATGATTTTATTCTGGCATCTTTATCTACCATCATCAACTGGACTACAGTATTAGATGCACATTAATGGGATTCGGCAGGAGTAATCTAAAACCTTGGGGTCACTACACAACTTTTAAAGTCTGGACAGATTATAAAACACTGGGTGTCTCACACTATCCGCAGATTTTTTGGGGTGACTGAAATACTGGGGATTACACACTGAATGATTAGGGATCACATGCTGCTCGACTTTTAAGCTGTTTCTGAACTGAACAGAACTCACGCAAACTCTCGCATTCTCCCGTTACTAGGAGATGCAAGTAAACAAACATGTAGCGGCTGCTGCTGTTTTCTCTGCCGTTTGCGCTGACACAGTAAAGATAAACATGACTAAGTGAGGGTCATGGATTTAAAGATGAGATCAGTGTGGTGTGTTTTTGAGTTTTAAATGTACCTAAACTTGATTGTGCCTTAAACTCAGCTCATTAAAAAGCTTCGCTCCACACGGGAGAGACTTTTCACCATTTTTCTTTGTTTACTTGCTGTATTTTATTCTTTCGCACTCTCAGTTTTCATTGGCTGCTGTAGGAGTCCGTTCAGATTGAGTTGTAGATCAGTTACACTAGATGATGCTCAGAGTTGTTATTCAATAAACTCCGACTGGTCTGAAACATGATCGGGAGGCTGTGCCCATGGGTGTTTCACTGCACGGATGGGTTAAATGAGGAGGTCTAATTCCTCTGTGTGCAAAACACAGTTGGCTAATGGTTCTGAATTTAATTCAATTCAATATGCCTTCACTGCCTTACCAAAAATAAAGCCACACACTCTTATATTTTGTCGGACCACCTTTAACTTTGAGATCTTGCATCATTCAGTAAATTCGGGTAGCCAGCAGACTGCATTTTATTGCCACATAATGTTGGTGAGCCTAGACCTGACCAACTGAAGGAACCCCAGATCATAGCACTGCCTCCAGAGGCTTGTACGTGCATTGAGTCATGTGTTTCCAGTCTTACCCTGACACACCTATGATAAGGTTGGACTCATCAGACCACATTAACTTGTTCCAATGCTCCAATCTTTATGGTCCCCTGCAAAAACAAGTGGTTTGCTTTTATCAATGTGCATGTGGGAAAGTTTTTATTTTCACTTTGAAACATTGCAGTGAGTTCTACTGTCGTTTTTTGTTTTTGTTTACGATTTGACCAGGTGTTTAAATGATCTCTGATTACGGTCATTCAAGATTTTTTTTCTGACGACGTCTTTTCCGGATAGTTGACGGATGTCCACTATTGTTTTAGTTTTTAATAATGCGTTGGACAGTTCTTAACCCAATAGCAGTCATTTTGGCAGTCTCCTTCTTCTCCACAACCGTGGGATACATCTTCTGACATGAATGTTTAAACAAAGAAGAAAATGTATCTATTAGGGTTAAAAGAAATGCCAGTTGAAACATATTAATCACTGTAGTAATTATCCAGTCAAAGGTATTTCCATGCAAAAGCTACAAATATGCAGAAAATTTTAATTAGCAAAGGTGCATAAAGATTAATTGAAACGATTGCATCATTGCACAAAACATTCCAATTAAAACTGACCAAAGGTGGACGCTGCTTATCACAAGGAGCACCTACAGGTTCAGCACCATGAACAGTAGATGCAGCCGTGCCAGTGTAGGCCCTCGGGCAGAGGAGTGGCAGTGAGAGGTAGAAAAAATGGCACAGACCGGAGCAGGGTGGCCGCTGAAGTGATGAGCCAGACATTTTGTGTCCGTAACCAGCCAGTCCAGTCTGGAATTGTAGAGAGCAATGAGCCAGAGTCAGGCTCCGATTCAGACACTTGCAGACCACAATGAAGTAAAATAGAATACAAAATCAAGGTCAGCCAGTCTAAAGCCAAAAGCCAGATCATTAAAACAGTAACCATGAGGGAAGTCCAAAAAAAACAAAGTCAAAAATCCAGAAAACAAGGTCAATCCAGAAATCACAACAATACTGAGAGGGCTAGGCAAATCTAAGGTCAAAAACAAACAAGGCAATGGTCATGAATGGTGAAGCAAGCAAACAAACAGACTAGAAGGCTCAGTAAAGCTCTGTAAACAAAGGCTACACTTCGCAAATATCCTATGCTAAAGCCTGGGCTTATATACTAAACTGGAGAGGGGCGTGGTCAGAACAGAGGGTGAAAGGGCGCCCTAACAGGTAATAGCAGAGAGTGAGGACCGCCCATTTGATAGCCATTCTTTTTCCACAGGGCGGTCCTCCCCCTCCACCACCTGGGACAAAACGGCCCCCAGCCCTCTGTCCGACATGTCTGTCTGCAAAACAAAAGGGAGAGTAAAGTCAGGCGAATGCAGTAGTGGGCCCCCACAGAGGGCTGCCTTAACACGGGTTACCGCCTGTTGGCACTGCTCCATCCACTGGACCGGATCTGGTGCTCCCTTTTTAGTGAGATTGGTCAGCGGGCTGGTGACGTCCACATAATTAGGTATGAACCTATGATAATAGCCGGCCAGCCCCAGGAACCGTCTCACCTCCTTTTTGGTCTTGGGTCTCGGACAGGTTGCAATTGCCGCCGTCTTATCAATTTGGGGACGCACCTGTCCGTGGCCCAAGTGGAAGCCCAGATACCGTACCTCCACCCGTCCAATTGCACACTTCTTTGGGTTAGCGGTAAGCCCCGCCCGTCTCAGCGATCTCAGAACCGCCCTCAGATGTTGCACGTGCCGCTGCCAATCATTGCTATATATGATAATGTCATCTAGATAGGCAGTGGCATAAGCACAGTGGGGGCGGAGAATTCTATCCATGAGTCGCTGAAACGTGGCCGGTGCTCTCAGGTCAAGAACGTACTGAATTTCATTTTTGCTGTTTGGAGGTCCCTCCTCCCAGTGCTCTTTAATGATGTCTAGGATGCCCCTGGGTTTCCTCCCGTACAATAACTCAAAAGGAGAAAACCCCGAGGAGGCTTGCGGGACCTCTCGCACTGCAAACAGGGGTTCTAGCCACTTATCCCAGTTCTTAGCGTCCTCATGAACGAACTTCCGAATCATATTTTTAAGGGTTTGGTTAAAATGTTCGACCAGACCATTCGTTTGGGGGTGGTAAACACTGGTATGAAACAATTTAACGCCCAACAACTTGTATAGTTCGTGTAAGGTGCGTGACATGAACGTTATGCCCTGATCAGTCAGGATCTCTTTTGGGATCCCAACTCGGGAGATCACTTTGAAGAGTGCCTCTGCAACGGTACGTGCCAAAATGTTACGAAGAGGCACTGCTTCTGGATATTGCGTTGCATAATCAACTAAGACCAATACAAAGCGATACCCACGTGCGCTTCGATCTAATGGCCCGACCAGGTCCATGCCAATTCTTTTGAAGGGGACCTCGATTAATGGAAGGGGGTGCAAAGGCGCTTTTGGGATGGCCGCCAGGTTCACGAGCTGGCATTCGCGGCATGACGCACACCACCTGCGTACATCCACGTGAATGCCTGGCCAGTAGAAACGGTCCATTAGACGATTAAGTGTCTTCTCTTGTCCCAAATGCCCAGCCATGGGATTATTATGAGCCGCATGTGCCTCAGCGCGTCATCCCGTGACTGCTCCAGAGGGAAATCCTCGAGGGGAGACAGGAGGGTAACCCCCGGAGGCGTGGCCACGCTGTCAGGTTCGGCCCCGCCCCCGGAGGAACTATCACCTGCCCCCCCTCGCTCAGGAGCCGTCACCGACGGGCGCGGAAGCTTGTCTAGCTCGAGCGCGGCACATGCCGCCTTCCCTATCGTAGTGCGGGACCCATCCTCTACCAAAGCTTTCACCAACACCCCAAACTGCGGTCAATTTGTCCCCAAAATCAGAGGATGGGTAAGGCGAGGACTAACCGCCGCCTTTACGCTATGCCTTTTTCCCGAAACTCGATTATAATGGGCAGGACAGGGTAATTGTGTACATCCCCGTGCACACACTGCAACTTTATCTGATAGGCCCTCTCCAATGCCATGTCTTGAATCAAGCATTGGTGAATCGTGGTTTGATTACATCCAGAGTCCACCCCTCGAATACTCACTGGTATGCGATACGCTCCAGCTCGATCAGGGGAGGTGGGTGGCGACGTGGGGACCCGAACCAGCGTTCCGACCTCCATGTGGTGGCACTGGTCCTGGAAGTGCCTGGGCTCCCCACATCGCCAACACACCTGCCCAGGCTTCACCCCAGCTCTTGTGGGCTCAGCTGCTGCTCCTTGTGCAGAGAGAGAAGGCAGACCGTGAGTAGCTGCAAGGGGATTGCGGGAAATAGAAAGGGGGGGGTGTGGGGAGGGCGAGAGCGAGAGCAGGGAAAGGGCTTGGGGGCTACAGCCCCCCTCTTTCTGGGAGTGGGAGTAGGGGGAGAGAGAGAAGGAGAGAGAGTTATCGGCTGGGTGGGGGTTATCGGCTGGGTGGGCGTTCCTGCCCCCGAATACGCCGCCAGGTGTGCCTCTGCCAGCCTGGTGGCCTCGTCCAGCGATTCCGGTTGGTGGCACTGGACCCTCGCTGCCGTCTTCTCGGGTAAGTGGGCAATGAACTGCTCCAGCACCACCAGGTCGAGGACCTCCTCGGAATCGCGGGCTGCTAACAGGAGCCACCTCCTGCAGGAATCTCAGAGTTGTTGCGCCAGCACAAAGTGTCGGTCAAACTCTTGGAGTGTCAGTGTGCACAACCGCTGATGGTGTTGCTCCGGAGTTCGTCCAACCCTCTGGAGGACGGCCTCGTCGTACTCCAGCTGCGACTGAGCAGGGAGCTGTTGGGCGGCAAGCTGGGCTTCCCCCGTGAGCAGGGGCAGCAGTCAGATGGCCCAGTCCTTTTTCAGCCACCCCCAGTCTTCCACCGCTCTCTCGAAGAGCTCCACAAACGCTTCAGGGTCGTCTTGTGGAGTTATCTTCGAGATGGAGATGGTTGCTGAGCCAGGGCCTCGAAGCGGGCCTGGTTTTCCCGCTGGACATCCAGCAGAGCTTGGTGTTGGGTCTGCTGCAGGAGGGAGAGGGCTTTAACTATCTCCCCAAGCGGTGAAGACTCCATGGCGACGTATCGTCCAATCCTTCCCGGGTTTCGGCACCACTGTGGAAGTGTTGATGGTGGGAGGAGGAAAGACGCCGGGGGGCAGGTGTGGAGACGGAGAGCTTTTTATTCACAATACAAAAAAACACAAAATACTCGGTTTCTTCAGCCCACACAGACAAGACGCTTGCTGGGACTTTTCAGTCCTTTCTGTCCACCTTTTTCTGACCGCTCAGGTCATGTCAATTCGGCACGCTTAGCTCAGCTCTCACGCCTCCGGTAGTCTCCTTCTCTCTCTGGGCTCTGCCGCCTACTGAAGGAAGAGATTACCTATAAGAAGGCTGGCAGAAACAAGGCACAGGTGAGCATAATCAGATAATTAGCCCGCTGGTTCAGCCCAACCGGCTTCTCAGTCCCGCATTTGACGCTCGGCCACGCCCCCT
Organism: Colossoma macropomum; assembly: GCF_904425465.1. Taxonomy (NCBI): domain Eukaryota; kingdom Metazoa; phylum Chordata; class Actinopteri; order Characiformes; family Serrasalmidae; genus Colossoma; species Colossoma macropomum. Next base: position 34,389 of record NW_023495300.1, on the reverse strand, counting down.
TCTCCACAATTTCAATTTTCACATATCTTACTTTTTACTCCACTATATTATGAGAAATCTGTCGTTCCTTTTGGTTTATGTGAGCATAAAAACATATCATGTCAAAACAAAAGAAGCGCAAATCATGAACACCAATCAGGGCACAGCGCTCACTTTGTTTTGAGCTTGTTTGGACCTTTTGGTCATACCGACCCAGTGCAGCACACGGTTCAACATCAGTGCAGCAGCGTAAAATTTTGGGAGTGTCTATTCAACATAAATGATGAACTAACCTAACTTTGTGTAAACAGACCACAATATAGAAATATGCACACATATGCAGTTGTGACTGCCTTTTTTTCTGTATTTATACAAACACTTTCATTTTTTAGTAAATTTGTTCTTGCTAGTTTATGTTCATGAACAGAGACCTACAGATGCAGTTTAGTAAAGGAAAACTCATTTGTGAATCTGTGATTAAAGCAAGTTTTTATTAAACTTTATTTATATTATACTTGTAACTTAGTTGCAAATAAATCTCAAACTAAAACGTTGCTGTTTATTTCAGAGCCACTCTGTTCTACTTAATGGAAACTGTTTGCCTTCAGTGTTTTGTACTTCTGATAATTTTAATAGACATCAGCGTCACTGATTAATGACCTTCTATTAAAAGACTGGTTTACCAAGAGTGACACTGGAGTATTTTCACCTAAAATTAGTTAATGAAGCAGAGTCTTGTTACAAAAATAGTAACAGGACATTAGAGTCATACTTAATGTTTTAGTACATTTACTTTTGATACTTAAGTACATTTAAAGACAAATACTTTTGTACTTTTACTCCAGTGGAGGTCTAAAGGGAGGAACTTCTCCTTTTACTGTAATATTTTACCTTGGGTGTCTCTACTTTAACTCAAGTACATGATTTGTGTACTTCGTCCACCACTGATGTGATCAGGCGAGGTGTTCTGGGAGATGGATTCCAGAGGCTGGGAGGTAGTGACAGTGGAAACGGAGGGAGGCGTGACAGCGAGATAGACTTGATTTATGATATTCAATAAACAGCGTACCCTCATATCACTGGCTAAAGTCAACCATCATGGCCAAGTACAGGTCCAGTTCCCCCCCATGTTCAGGGTAGACTTGACACAAAACATCCCTATAAATGTCAAACGTGACAACGAACTGCCCAAAGGAGAGATTGTGCTGCAGCCTAGGATCAGACATTTCAAGAAAAAACGAAAGATCAATCTAATGGTCGATAGATGGGCCAGCAAGGAGGCCTAATTAAAGTTCTTACCTTGAAGGATATTGGACCTGATGCAAACAGAGGCAGTAGCCACAGCAAGAGGCACAGCTTGCGTAGGCAGAGCAGTGGAGACTGAAAGCAAGCAGGGCAGGAACAGCAGGTCATCATGTATCAGCATAGCATGTCAAGGGGTGGAGTCGCACTGTCTTTTTAATGGCAACCTGGCTGAATTTAAGGCTCCTAACAGAGTCTGCGAGACTCTGGATGACGGCAGTTGGAGATCCAGGGCAGCCAGATCCTAGGAGACTGGCTACAGAGAATGCAGAAGAGCAGGGTGCTTGCAGGAACTTTTCACTGGGTGAGGAGAGGACAACTTTGCCAAACACTTCCTCCTAGACTTCGTTGGCTGAGCTGATGCTGCGGGAGAAGCGGGAGCAAGTCTGCAGGAGGAATGGAGTGGCTGCTCAGAGAAGTCTTGTGTCACTTAAATCCCATTTTGAGTTGCTTAAACCGTTTATCATATCTTCAGCATTTTCATAAAACAGAAAAAAAAACAGGAAGATCTGGACCAAAAACAAATCCGGTAGTTTATCTCATTTGTGTTGGATAAACAGAATCTGTGTTTATTATAATAATCATTTCTGTCACTACACAACAAATGGGAGTTCACAGTTAAAGTGTGTGTATGCCATTGTAGGAGGTGACACAGTATTCTACATTGAACTAGCTTATCAAGGCCACAGTCCACTTGATGGGGTGAGGAGCTCAGTCTTCCGGAAGGAGCTCAAAGTAGAGCCACTACTCCTCCAGATTGAGAGGAGACAGTTGAGGTGGTTTGGACATCTGATTGGGATGCCCCCCTGGCCACCTGCCATTGGAGGTTTACCAAGCATGGCTTACTGGGATGAGAGGTCGTCATAGGACTTGCTGGAGGGATTATATCTCCAAGTTGGCCTTGGAGCAGCTCAGGATCCCCCAGAACGAGCTGGAGGAAGTTACGGGGGACAGGGTCGTCTGGGACTCCCTGTTGTTATTGTGACCCTAGCTGGATAAAGCGGTTTAAGAAGATGAATGAATGAATGAGGGTCAGGATCAAAAGCCTTTCAGTTGCTTATGTTCTCAGCTGCTTTAATAAGTGCTATTCTGCGAGTACTTGTTGACACTGTCACTAATTGTATATCGCTGCTGTCGGAACAAAACCTTGTATCTCCATTTTTGAGTTTTTGACATAATTTGAAGGTGCCTGCTTTTTACATTGTGTGTAAATTTCATGATAAATGAACCCAAAGAAATGGGCCAAAATGACTGGTTTCAACAAACGTCTAGTTTCACTGAGTTACATTGAATGTGAATATGTTTTTTCCTTCTCCTGTAAAAATATCATGGTAACACTTTCTATGAATGTCACCTTTTGTAAGCAGCTATAAACATATTTATAACATGTTATAATGTATTCATAAGGCATTATAAACATGGTTATAAATATTTATAAAAAGAATTACACTGAATTACACTTTATAGCCATGTTTATTATACATTATGAGTTATTAATATAATGCATTATAAATAGTGTTAATAACATGTTATAATGTCTGTGCCAAAGAAGTCAGTCCCAGCTTGGAGAGCATAAAGTAAAGACAAATACCAAGCTAACGGTGGTGAACATTGACTTTCCCACATTGGGTAAAACACTGATGGCAGCTCTAGTTTAAACTCTGACATTTGAAGCCTGTAATGTGCTTTACTGTGAATGTTTTAGTGTTTCAGTAAATCCTTCAGTAAATACTTCAACTTGAAGCCTCACTCTTAACACTGGAGGAGGCTTTAGTACAGTACGCTTCACTTTACTTAGAGCGGACAAATACGACTTATGAGCTCTTATAATTTGTTATGATCAGTACTTATAATGTATTATGTTAACAATTCATAATGTATAATAAGCATGGCTATAACGTATAGTGCATTTTAGTCTTATGAATGTATTATAACATGTTATGAATGTGTTTATAGGTGCTTACAAAGGTGACATTCATAGAAAGTGTTACCAATATCATTTTGGAGATCCCGAAGATATTCCGAAGGAGATATTATTTGGAGCACAAATCCAAAACTTAAAATTGTATTATGTTACAGAGGTACGTGAATGCAGTGTTAGGAGTCTTGCCAAGGACTCTTATTGGTATAGCATGGTGTGCTTGGTCTGACAGAGAATCAAACCCCAGTCTGCTATGAGAATGGCAGTAATATTACCAACTACACTATACCAAATGAATTAAAGGGGTAAAATGTCCTTATATGTTCTGTTCAGCTTCCTCTGGAATCACTACACACACATTTTTGCCCTGTTCAATGATTTCTGGCACTTAATATGTTACTTATTGTTTAATAATCTCTCGAAAGTTTTCAATGCAGATCACATTTTATATGTATTCTAAAAAGTATCAGCTACAGAAGCCAAAGGCAGTATATTGTGAAATATAGTCTTAGAACTTAGAATGCAACATTTTGTCCTCACCAGTAAAAACACTTCACATAGGAAAGAGCAGAAAACCACTGAAAGTGCAATGGTTGTCACTGTTGTCATAAATCTGTAACTAACGACTGTAACTAACTAACTGTAAATAACGACCTGTATTAAACAGGAAAACCATAGACAGGACACGTTTACAAGGTTAGGTCTTTTATTCAGGGAAAAAAAAAACAACTAAAAAGTTGACCTTCCTCTGTGCAACTCCTACTGAATTTTAGCCCCCTCTAGTGGACATACTAGAAAAAAACAACTAAAACATGTTTAAAAGGGAAATAAAATCCACTCTCTCCTCCAAAGCTGTAAAACACACACAACAGATAAACAACTGTCCAGTCAACTAAGCACAGAATCAAATTATTGACCAAAAAAACACTTTCACTAAGCACCACTGAGAGTCGTGATCAGGACTAATACGAGTAAAGACTGTAATAACTTTACACTGGACGTTTTAGCAGCAGGGTCAGTCTCTCACAGAGGCACCAGACAAGTATCAAGCTGCTTTATAATAAACAAACAAATAAATAAATAAATAAATGACAAACTAAAACACTCTTTAAAGCACCAATCAGGAATCTGAACCAGGACAGAATCAAAACTACTACCAAGGACAGCAGTAATGTTACTCTTTTCACAGTCTTGTAGTTCTGCTGTTTGCTGTGTTTTTTAACTGTTATTGCAGTTTTTGGTTGAGGATTAATTTTGTAGGAATCAGTAGAGCCTCTTCACTGACCTGTTTCTAATTTGCATAAACTTAGCAGGGTTACTTTCTAGTAGAGGAACCCAACATTTATCCCATCTTTTATCAAAATAATATATTTACACTCAGTATTTAAGATGCAAGTAAAACCTGATTTGGCAAAGATTAAGAAGAATAACTTTAAAAATGATTTGGAGCACAGCTTTGAAATTTTGCATTATTAAAACATTCTGCTTCTAAATCTAAAAATAACATGTCAGTCCTTGGTGTGTTGGCTTTGCACTGTAACATATTTAATTCAGTTGGTCTTTGATGTTTTTTTTTTGTTTGTTTGTTTATTTATCTATTATCATATCTGCATTTCACTGCTTCCGCTCGTCCACTTGGTCCGCAGTAGCCAGCAGTCTGTCATTCATAGCTTAAACACAATAATACATAAAGCTAAACACAGAATCAGATTGTCGTATGCAAAAGTTTGAACAAGACTGGTCAAGTTCCATGTTTTGTTGACATTCTAAATAAAACTAAGTTAACACATTCTCTACATCGAATAGAATTTAATAACATTTTTATGCCAATTTTGGTACAAAATTTGTATTTATTTGCTAAAGTGTAACCTTCTTGACTGATACAAATGTATGTGGATCAGCATGAAACAACATATTGATTATTATTAAGTGACCCTTATTAGACCCTCAACGGGGAAATTTCACCTCCACATTTAACCCATCCGTGCAGCGAAACACCACATACACACTAGTGAACACACACACTAGGGGGCAGTGAGCACACTCTATCTATCTATCTATCTATCTATGTATTATTTATTTATACAGTCACCTCAGAGTGAGTTCTAATATTCAAAGTTGTTCTTGAGATAAAAAAATTGTTTTTAAATTTAACACCTGATGTATGGCTGAAATACATATGCCCAGTCTCATATGATCATCTTTAACTTGCATTATCTTCTATTAATCCAAATTTCAGATTATTCAACACATTTTCTCATTCATTACAGGGTAACTACCATTTTGTATTTAGTTATCCTTCCTTTTTATTTTGGTTTTCAGTTTAACCCGAGTTCTTTTATGACTGCCTTATAGTAAAGAATTAGATAAAAGATAAAGTACATTTCTTAGCATGTTCCATCAGCTTTGACCACAAGGGGGCAGGTGTTTCTTTTTTTTCCCCTGTTACTCTTCAGACTTAGTTAAAAAGAAAAGAAAGGGGGGAGCTAACTGGCTAACAATTAACAAACTACTGCTAAAACTTGGTTATTTTTTTTTAACCTGATCAAAGCTACTATAGCCTAGTAACTGTTAGCCTTTTAGGTCCATAGTGAGTTAAAGCTGGTGTACCATGCTAAATGTTAACCATTTGTTTGTACAATAATGAAAAGGAGTGTAAAAAAATGGGTGAAACTGAAACAGATGCTAGAAATATGTTTGTCCATTCTTGGTATTTTCTACAAGCAGAAACATATAGCACAATTTTCTTTTGCAAACACAAACAAAATATTACTAATAAAAATATCAATGTGCTTGTGTATTAAACACAATGAAAGAGTTTTGACTTTTTTAATCTTGTGCTGCCACCAGAGAGAACGCAAAAAAAAATAAAAATAAAAATGCAATATCAAAAGAAATGAAAGAATTAAAAACAATAAACTACAAGTTGATGTGCATTACATACAATGAATAGTAATTTATGTTTCTCAATGATGGTAAAAATCTGTAAAATTACAGTTTCTTAGAAATGTTGCCTTTTACTGTAATTCAGCAGCTTCACTCGTTCAACTAGTCATTCTGACAATAACAGAAACAGCCATTATGTTTCTGAAAGAAACATGATGTGAAATCTGAAATAAAGGTGTTCATTTTTTTGTGAAAGACCAAACATAGTGATTATATGAATACAAAAAAATAAACAATAAACAAAACAGTGCAGCCAAAGCATAAAATAGCCCAAAGGTTTTGTATTATGCACTTTCCCAATTAAAAGACCTTTTTTTATATATGTTTTGTGCTTAAAACAGAAAGAAAGAAAGAAAGAATGTGGTGAAAAAAGGATGTAAAAGCTAAAGAAAAAAGAGCAGAGAGAGGTGGTTGGGGGGGCTTAATTAGCATTCAAGGACGCTCACATTAAAGATTTTTTTTTTTTTTCATTTTCCTGTAAAGTTACCATTATGGAGATACGAGGTTTTGTTCCGACAACAGAGATATATTTAATTAATCCGAGCTATTTTTGTGAAATTAAAGATGATCGGAAAACAAACACTTCCTCTGTAATTATGAGAGGAAGGGCACCTTTATATTTTGCCTATTTGCTCTTTGTGGAGCAAACGCTTTTGTATGGCTTGGAGCCATTTCTTGTTAAAGCCTTCTTTTTGAGCTTTTAAGTAGTTTTGGGGCAATTTCTCTCTTGTTTTTTCCAACCCTCTTTTCTTTTCCCCTACTTTTTGTTTAAATACCCACCTTAAGGAGAGGAGGTTGGGCCTAATCAGCCCAGGGTTTCTGGAAATTGGAGTTCCCTGAAATTGTTGTGCCTCTAAAAATGTGTTTGTGGTATCATAGGAGCTTCATTGACGTGAAAAAATTTGAGATTCATAGAGATTCATCAGTTATTATAGCCAGTTGTGTTGCAACTTTGTCATTGTTTGTCTAGCCATTACTTTCAACACCAAGGATACGGTTAAACCACTATAGGAAGTATTGCACAATGGAAGCTCTTTCATAAGAACATTCAGTTGTTGTTTTGTTTGCATTACCATCACCAAGAGTGTCACTGCATAAGACAACCAGAGATTCCCAACATGCTAACAATGGTGGACCTAAATTAGACGTGTGTGTTGGAAATACTTTATACCTGAAATGACAGTTATGGAGAGGAGAGTGAATGTGGAAGAAGGGCAGGGTAGTACACAGAGAGTGCAGAAGAGGGGGTGCAGCAGGGATAACCATGTAGGGGGAAGAGTGAGTAAATTTATTGAAAAATGAATGGAGAGTATTCACTCACTTTCGGTCCCCTACAGCCTGGGAGTCTGGGAGTCTTGTGGCCCGAGATTGTTTGAAGGCTTTTCCTGACCCCATTGACACTGTTTTTCTGTAGCTGTTCCTCAATCTTCTTCCTGTAGCTGGCTTTCCTCTCCTGGATTTTCCCTCACAGCACCTTCTACACAGCTCTCAGCTACTCCTGATCTAAAGGCCCTCTCTTACTCCATCAGGAGAGCCTGTAAATCAGGCTTGATCTAAGGTTTATTGCTGGAGAAACACAGAACAGTCTTGGTGGCTACATTAATATAGTCTGTTATGCAGTGTGTAAGACTGTCAATGCCCTCAACATAAGGATCTCAGTTCTTTCTACAATGTGGTATCAAAGCAGTCCATCAGAGTCTCTTCAGTCTCTGCAGACCATTTCTTCACTGCACGGGTGAGTGCTGGATCACTGTGTTCAAGGGGTTTGTACACAGTCAGAAGATGAACCAGGTTGTGATCTGATCTTTCAAGAGGAGATGAGTTATGTGCTTTATGAGTTATATGCTTCCTTGGTGTTGGCATTAAACAGGTCCAGTATTTTATTGTCTCTATTTACTGGGTGAAGTTTCAATGACTCAGCAACAAACCAAAAATGTATAAATACTCAAATTAAAAGGTAAAAGTACAAAAAAGAAACTCAAAGGGAGCCGGAGGTTGAATATTTTGCCCAACCTTGGGCTTGGCATGTCATTTCGCTTCTCCTTATAAAGCACACTTAATTTATTAAGAAATCAAGTCATTGACTTTGGGTCATGCTCAACTGAAAAACATGGAGTACTTGTATGATAACAGCATCTACAATTCTGCCCTTTCTCTTTAGGAATTTTAGCATAATAAACATCTGAGGCATGACACCATGAACCAACATCCCTAAAAATGTGTTTGTGGTATCATAAGATCTTCACTGACGTGAAAAATTGAGATTCATGATGAATATCAGTTATTATAGCCAGTTGTGTTGCAACTTTTAATATCAGTCATTGTTTGTCTAGTCATTATTTTCAACATCAAGGATACGGTTAAACCACTATAGGAAGTATTGCACAATGGAAGCTCTTTTTCATAAGGAGAACATTCAGTTGTTGTTTTGTTTGCATTACCATCACCAAGAGTGCCACTGCATGTGACAAGCGGAGTGTCCCAACATGCTAACCATGGTGAACCTAACCGTGATCATCAGACTGAACCTGCAAAGAATTAAATAATTTGCCTATCATGAGTTTAAATTGGGGACGTATGCCTCCATCAAATACCATCAGGAATATCTACACAAGCAGCAAGTGATGTTGTACAGATTACTCTCAAAGGACCTTCTCTCTTAGACTGAAATGCAGCAGAAGACAATGTACACATCATAACCATAGAACTAATTTCAATATTGCAAACTCAATTTTTTGACTTGCAGCATCTGCTTTGATCTCCAAGTGTTCCCACATACAGCACTTGGTCCTTATTAGTCCCTTTGCCATTTCAACACATCTGGCAGGCTGCAGATGATAAGGCATGCTGAATTCGACTATCGGTCAGAGTCTCCTTTCCAGCACCTTTGCATAAACTTTCCCAGGGAGGCTGAGCAGTGTGATACACCAGTAGTTGGCACACACCCTCCGGTCCCCTTTCTTAAAAATAGGGACCCCCACCCCAGACAGCCAGTCCAAGGGTACTGTTCCCGAGGTCTATGCAATATTGCAGAGGCGTGTCAGCCACGACAGCCCCACAACATCCAGAGCCTTAAGCATTTCTGGACTAATCTCATCCACCCCCCCCAGTGCTTTGCCACTGAGGAGCATGCCAACTACCTCAGTGACCTCCACCAGGGAAATAGCAGCTGACACACCAGAATCCTCTGGCTCTGACTACCATGAGGGATGCATGTCTCTCGGATTAAGGAGTTCCTCAAAGTGCCCCTTCCACTGACCGACAGTATCCTCATTTGAAGTCAGAGTTTCTCCACACCTGCCGAATGCAGCTTGGGCGAAGCAACCCCGACCACTCCTGCGTTGCAGGACAGTTGTCCAGAACCTCCTTGAGGCTGACCGAAAGAACTCCTCCCACACCCTGGATTTTGCTTCCACCACCGTTGCCACTGCCACCTTTTTTGCTTGTCGGTTGAGTCGGGAGTCCTTCAGGCCATCCAGTCCCTAAAGGCCTCTTTCTTCAGCTTGAAGGCCTCCCTCACCACTGGTGTCCACCAGGGGGTTCTTGGGTTACCGCCCCGACAGACACCAACAAGCTTTTGGCCACAGCTATGCCTGGCAGCTTCCACAGTGGAGGTTTTGAACAGGGTCCATCCAGACTCCATGCCCCCTACCTCCTCCAGAACATGAGAAAAGCTCTCCCAGAAGTTGGAGTTAAAATCATTCCGAACAGGGGCCTCCGACAGTCGTTCCCAGCACACCCTCACTATTCACTATTCACTTCAGTCTTCCATGCCATCTGATCCAACTCACCACCAGTTGGTGATCAGTTGACAGTTCAGCACCTCTCTTCACCCGAGTGTCCAGAACATATGGTCCCAAGTCAGATGAAAGTCGATCATTGACCTTTTACCCAAGGAGCTCTGGTAACACATACACTTATGAACATCCATTTGTTCGAACTTGGTGTTCATTATGGACAATCCAGTCCGTTCTTCCCAATCACACCTTTCCCAGTGCTCCCAGTCATTGCCAACATGAGCACTGAAGTCTCCCAGCAAGACTATGGAGTCTGTAGGTGAGGCCCTTTCCAGAACCCCGCCCACTCGCTCCAAGAAGGGCAAACACTCCGACCTGTTGTTTGATGCATAAGCACACACAACAGATTTTTCCTCCCTGCGATTTTAATTCGCATTGAGGCGACCCTCGTATCCACTGGGACAAACTCCAATTGCATGGCAGCGAGCCGGGAACTTGTGAGTATCCCCACACCTGCCCAGCGCCTCTCACCCTGTGGAGTAGGAGAGGGACCAACCGCCCTATCAAGGAGTTTGGTTCCAGAGTAGACACTGTGGGTGGAGGTGAGCCCAACTATATCTAGTTGGTGCCTCTCAACCTCCCACACAAGCTACGGCTCCATCCCCACCAGTGAGGTTACATTCCACGTACCAAGAGTCAGTTTCTGCCGCAGAGGTCTATGCCGCCAAGGGCCTCCCTGCCATCTCCCACTGCCTATACAGCACAGCACTGGTCCCTGGCAGGGAACACAGTTTTCTGTGTCCCTTTGTCATGGAGGATTTTTTGGATCAAGCTAGTCTGGGTCTTTTAACCCAAGCCTGTTCATCTTGGGAGACCCTACCAGGAGCATGTTGCTCCAGATGACTTAGGTCTGAAGGTCCCTAGACCACACAAGCCCTTCCACCATGGCAAGGCCCCGATCCAGGAAGGGAAACAACTTGAAAACAAATAAATGTATATGTACTTAAAAACAAAAAGGAAAATGTACATAATGAAAGGAAAAAAAGCTCAAAGGGAGCTGGAGCTACTTTTTCAAAGTATTTTGCTCAACCCTGTGCTGGGCATATCCTTTTGCTTCTCCTTTTCAAGCACACTTAATTTATTGAGAAATCAAGTCATTAATCTTGGGTCACACTCAACTGAAAAACATGGAGTGCTTGTATAATAACAGCATCTACTATTCTGCCATTTTGTTTTAGCATAATTAACATCTGAGGCATGACACCATGCACCAATATCCATAAAAATAATGCTTCTTTGGGAAAGGCAAAATCAAAAACTTCAGTAACATGAAGAATTTAGAGATTCATGGTGAATGTCAGTTATTATGGCCAGTTTTGTTGCAACTTTATCATTAGTCATTGTTTTTTAGCCATTACTTTCAACACCAAGGATACGGTTAAACCACTATAGGAAGTATTGCACAATGGAAGCTTTTTTTCATCAGTAATTGTGAACCTAACTGTGATCATCAGACTGTACCTACCAAAGAACTAAACCCTGGGTTTAAATTAGGGACTTATGCCTCCATCAAATAGCATCAGGAATGTCTACACAAACAGCATCTCATGTTATATAGATTACTGTGAAATTACCTTCTCTCTTAGGTTGAAATGCAACAGAAGACAATGTACACATCATAACCATAGAACTAATTTCAATATTTTTTGACTTGCAGCATCTGCTTTGATCTCCAAGTGTTCCCACATACAGGGTTTTTGATCTTAATTAGTTCCTTTGCCATTTCAACGCATCTGGAAGACTGCAGATGATAAGGCATGCATACAGGGAAATTCCCAATTGAGAGAAATACATGCTTAAAGACATTTGTCAGCAATTATGGAGTTGGTCCTACATGGAAAAGCCTCCACCCAACGAGTAAAATGGTTGATGATGACGAAGATATACAGAGAGATTCCATTAGGATGAAGCAATCTAAACCAACAAAATACACTATATACCTTGACATAGGTGTAATCGATTGCAGTGCATGCGATGCTGGAAGTTTTTACGTGGCGCTCCATGTTCCTGAATGTTCTTTGCCTAAACAACAGCGCCTACCTCATCGCTCTGACTCAGGGGCATCCTGGCTTGTTCAAAGCTCCATATACTGAGGAGGAAATTGCATGTTGTTTCGTTCAGATTGCTTCATCCTAGCGAGAGTTGTTACAGAATATTCAGGGCCTTTTCGAGTGAATCTCCCTGTACATATAGCCCGTGCTCGGAGGTGAGGGGCCTGTAACGTCAGTGCATAAATGGGTCCAAACATCTTGTGAATTTGATGTGGAGCCCATTGAAATTATGTGTTTTTTTTGTTTTTTTTTAGGTGTTTGGCTTTCATTACAGGTTGATAATGCATTTTGATAATGCATGTTTGATAATGCATTTTGACATCTTCAGCCATTTTTGGTCACCAGTATTCCTTGGAAATGATTTTTAAGGTAGCAGCAGCAGTCATTTCAATCCATCTTCTGGCTGGCTCTGTCTCTTCCTTAAGACACACATTCTTCAGATTCTATATTCTAATTCTTAGCAGCATTTTTATTAGTCACATCATCATGGAAGGGAGTTGTCCCTTGTTTCAAATGCTTTTGCAGGGGGTAGACACTTTAACAATGGATACATTTCAGGGAAGGTAGAGGTCATGTTCTAGCTCTAGGTTCTCTTCAAATCCTGGCCAAAAGCCAGTTTGAGTCTCAGTGTGGGTCTATGAGTTTAGCCACTTTTGCTTCACCACTAGAGATTTTACCCGAGGCTACTAGTTGTTCTCTCTCTGTCTGTAGGTTGGGGTGACCATGGGCCATCCTGTGAAGTGCTTGCTGTTCAGACATTGATGGAGCCAATACAGAAGTAGTCATGGGCTTTCAAAGGTTTGGCAGAGGCATACACTTTTTATGACAGCTCAATTCTTTCTTGACAGAAGTGGGAGGGTCCCTCATCCACCTAAACTCTGTAGGTTTTGTTTAAAATTCTTTGACAATTGAAGTTTTGAGGCCTTGTCCCATCCAGCTGTTTTGTTGCATGTTACACTCTTTTTCCCTCTGGGGTCTAAGGCCATGAAACATCGGGCTAAGGGCTCAATTTTAGCATATCCTCTTAAATTGGACCTGCACATAACATGGTACCCATATGTTTGATATCAAAATGCTCCATTATCTTTATCATTACATTCCAAAACTGCTTACATCTCCATCCTGTATCTTGTACCCTGAACTCAAGCCAGCCTTTTGTTCCAACATTTTTTATGTAACTGTCCTCTTGGTCCACCAGCTGACAGTAAAAAATATGGAAAATTCCCATTTTCTTTTAATGTATCCGTGAGACAATTCCATAACACATGGATTCTGTTGGTTCAGCTTATATGGGTCATTCTACAGAAACGTCCACTTTTCTATCTCATTAGAATCATCACACATTAGAAAGGTAACACCAGAGATATTTTTAATGAAAAATGCATTTTATAAAATAACTGCTACAGAGCATCAAACTACATGTTATCAATCATGGAATATCCACTAAAATATGTAATTTAATCCATTTGTATTCTATTTTTTCACAATTACCCGAGAGTAAAGTAGGTCACACCAGTGACTTCAGCCAAAAGCTTCATATGAAATCATGAGCTAAATGAGAAAATTTGATACTTGAAAGACACAGTGGACTCACCATGTGCTTTTCTTCATAGGTCCTCAGAAAATAGGTAAAGGCAGTCAAGTGATGCCATCAGTGTGATGTTACACGGTTGTTACACGGTAACACCAGTGACACAACTCCTGGGGACCACAACTTTATTATATATTTTATAATATTTATTTGGCATTTGTTTTCTTTGGGTCAAACAAGTCATATATTTCATAGTCATGTATAGATTATTGCAGTTAAAATTGCAAACAATAATTTGTTCAATCGTTTTTTACCTCAAAATATGGCCTCACCCGTTACACATGACTGTGGGGACGCACTCTTCTGTGGTGCTTGGAATCCTATATAATTGATTTAAAAACCAATATTGCTAAATTGATGCTCAAGAAGGTGTAATTATTAACCTAATGTGTTATTTTAAAATGTAAGTAAATTGTAAACCTAATATGTTTTTCAAGTGTAATATATCTGTAAATGCTAGGGACACAAAAATGGATGCTGCTGTAGAATGATTTGCTGCTAAGGGTACAGATGATGCTGAAATGCAAGGCTGTCAATCCTTAGTGTAGACAGCGGAGAAACTGTTGGTGTCGCATAGTGTACACCTTACAAGTACAGGGAGATTCACTCGAAAGAGGCCCCGAATATTCTGTAATAACTCTGGCAAGGATGAAGCAATCTGAGCGAAACAACTTGCAATGAGCTCCTCAGTATATGGAGCTTCGAACAAGCCCAGGACGCCCCTGCGTCAGAGTGATGACGTGGGCGCCGGACAACCACTGTGATGTTTAACCTCCATTTGCAACTTGTGGGTTCAGATTGCCTTATCCTAACAGGAGTTACAGCAGAAGGTTCGGGGCCTCTTTCGAGTGAATCTCCCTGTATAATCCTGTAGCTTCTCTCGTAACTTGTAGGTGGTAGCTATATGTGTATCATGCATAGAGTCATATATGCTTAGTCTTTGAAATGCTGCCCCCCCACAAACTCAGAATTGAGCTTGTGCAATCTACTTCTGCATTTTCTACTCTTGAGGTGTGTGTGTGTTTGTGTGTGTCATGTGAGCATGATCCTCTATATAAGAACCAGATGCTGATTGCCTCTTACATACACCCCATATTCAACTGAACCTTTCCACTCTCTGTACTGTAATTATCTCAGGATGAGGGTCAGTGTGGTTCTGCTTTGGCTCTTCTTGTCTTGTGTTCAGCTCCAGAGAGCTGATGACCAGCTCAGAGCGAGGGATGTGCAGCTTCTGAACAAGGCTAATGTGGAGAGATCAGTGCCAGACCAAACCCACGAACATCATGATATGTGCACCGAGCTGAGAGAGCTGAAGGACATGGTCACGCAGCTGAGGGAGCAGCTGCAGTCCAGCCAAAGCGAGATTGAAGAGCTGAAGAAACAAAACGCAGGTAAATCAAATGATCTGAACTGAAAAGTTCCTCAATAACATTTTTTCACAAAACTGAACTGTTTTGAACCCTGAAAACCTGTATGAACATCAAAGATCAAACAACTCCACAAATTTGAAAAGTTCAGCACATTTTTAATGTTCCATATTGTTCCACATTGTTTCATGCTGTTTACAATGTTTTTAATGACATAGTAATCCATAAACATTTGTACTGTTTAAAATGTCTTTAATACTGTTTCTGATATTTTAAATATGTGCTTAATTAAATTTGTTGACAGGTGATTAGCTTTGGACTGACAGACTTTATGAAAAAAAAATAATAATAATAATAATAATTAAGCAATGATTTCTTTTTAAATTGAGGAAAGAAAATTGACTTTTTTTCAAACTTTTGCCACATTGAAATGTAGAAGATGACATTTTATCTCTCACTCAGGTTCTGACCAGCCACAGAAACAGGAACTCAGATCAGCCTGAGTCAGTGCAGGAAATCTCACTGTCTGTTACTGTGACGGGTAACGATGACTGAAATACGGTCTGCACGTATCAGTTAATGATGATGTCTTTGTAAATTTCATGCATCTTTATGACTCACTTTATTTACTTATTCATATTGAGGAAGACAGGATACTTGTCTGGTGCCTCTGCGAGAAACTGATTCTGTTTTTGTCTACACCAACACAGGACAAAGTGGGCAAACAACAAATATAACTAGTCTAGCTAGAGAATTTAGAGAACTAACTTACCTACACCAAAATAAAGAAACACCAATACATAGTCTTCCCTTACTCCCTAACTAGGCCAAAAACAGGAGAAAACACTGAGTTCAAAGAAATGGCACCCACTTCTACACCCTGGTCCAGATGAAATACCCCATGCACTCGCAGCCAGCCACTCAGATGTACACATTGTCATGGGACTCCAGCCAATGGCACACACGAGTGAGCAGGTTTCTAATAAGTGAAAGAGAAACAGAGAGAAAGAGAGCAGGAGAGAAACAAGCAGGACAAAAACATACGTCCTCAGGATGTAACACATGTTAATGACATGCCTCTCTAAACTTATTATGAGATGTTAGGTGACACTGAATCTTACTCATTAGGTTTGGTTGGTTTCACAGCGCAACAGCTAAAGTGAACCAAATCAGACAAACAGGTGTTTGGTTGTTGGTCAGAAGTTTTCCAGGGATGTGAGGATTCACCATGTGCTCACATTGACCACCATGAAAATGTAAAAATATACAAGAAAAAGATAATAATTTCTGCTTCTTTATGATTGGTTTACCAAGTTGAATTCAACCAACAAGGTCAATAATGCTTAGCCAAAAATATGTTCTGCAAGGCACCAAAATTAAAAACATATCTTTGCTTATTTTATTGCTAATCTGCTGTTATTAGTGGCAGCTCATGTTGCAGTGACTATAAGACAGTCTGCAAAAGTAAAATTTTAAAATAGGCAGAAAATGAAGACAGCACACTGAGAAAAGAAGCCTCTGGTGTTCAGTTCTGTCATTTGGTGTGGACCATCATAAAAATGTGTTCCCACCAGCTGCACACTCAAGCAGGGGTCACTGGTTCAAAGTTCACTTGTCTGGTGTGGTCCTGAATATGGGTGAAGTGTTCACATGTCAAAATGGACCAAACCAGGAGAAAATGTTTGATAGGTCCACACCAAACATGGTACGGGTGACAGTGACCTTAGTAAAGCAAGATAGCAGTAAGAAATATTAAAACTGACAGTAAATTCAAAGCTGGATCCAGTGCTTTACTTTGTGTATTGCAGTAAAACATTTTGCTGGATTAGTGAGCTGCAGCTCCTCTCACTGAACACCAACTCGCAAAGGCTTTACTGTTTGGGAAATGTCTCACCCTCCAGCTGAAATGGAGATTGTGATTGGTTCTGCTAGTGGGTTTGATTCTCTTTGTTTTGGCCATTGCTCTGTGTAGTTTGTTGCCCCAGTGTTTCCAGTGACCCTGGTGGCAGATCAAAGACTAAGCATACGTGACCCTATGCATGACACACATATATTTACTGGCTACAAGTTAGGAGAGATACATTTAGGATTCTAAATAAAATTTAGGATGTAAATAAATGGACCAGAAGTTTATGGTTATGGTTAAGTTATTGAGTTCAGCTGTTTCGGCCACAACTGTTGCTAACAGGTGGATAAAATGGAGTTATGTATGAATGCATTGTGTCAACAGTAAAGTTTGGTGGAGGAGGGATGATGGACTGGGAATTTTCAGGGTTTTGGCCCCTTAGTTACAGTGAAGGGTGATGTTAATGCTAAAGCAGTTAGGCTGGTGATGTCTGGATGCACAAATCCGATCTGATCACTTGCAAATAACAGTGGCGACAGTCGTCTAGAAAAACAAATCCAATTTGCCTTTCATATGTAGCACTGAAATCCATTGCATATCTGATATGCAGCAATGAGTCTGAACAGCAAGACTGGAATTCAGGCAATTTTACGTCATAATTTTGCACCGCTGAGACCTCATAAACATTTGGGCTGATGTTTCTGTACAAAACTAGAAGACTTTTATCCAATTGCTCTGTGTCCGAAGAGATTTCAAAAGAAATGTAAGGAGAAAATGGCTGCAGTGTCAAAAAGAAAAAAGTCTGAAAGTAAAAAGTGGACGTGAACCAAATCAGTGGCCATGGCCGAATAACGTGCCCTTTTTACAGCAAGCTCCAGTGCCTTCTGGGTGAGTCCAGCTGTCAGCAATCAGATCTCCTTTTTAGCTCCTGTAATGGTGGTGAAGATGAAATTGAAACCTTGGCAGAGGACCTGCATTTCGCCACAGTTGGGGTTGTTTACTTCTGGATCAGTGTGCCACCTGAAGCATTGTTCTTTTGCACAAGCGGGTCAGTTTAGGAGTGTGTTCAGACTGATGCCACATATAGGTCACATTTAAAAGATATTGTAGACAGCCTAAAAAAAATCGAATTTGGTGAGAAAATCTACCTGAATGTAGCCTTAGAGAGATTCATATGACAACCTCATAAAACACCAGAACAAGTTTTATTTGAATCAGCCCTTGCATCTCAGAGATGAGGGGGGGGTATACATTCGGTAGGTTTTCAAATCTCCCCGTGACTGTGTAAATTCTGCTAACGTTCCAAACAAAGTTCATCTTAAAAATTGCTGCCATTTTTAATCACAATAGCCAACTTTAGATTTAGCACTCTAGATTTATCCTAGTTAGATATCACTTAGCTAATTAGAAAATTATTTCTCCAAGAACTCATTAAAACAGAAACGAAAGTCAAGTTGTCCAAAAATGACAAAGGTAATACTGCAGCATCACATGGTCAGATGTGAACTGTTTTATAGTAAGTTATACTATAAAGGAAAAAATAGAACACATGTGCACAAGAAGATAGTCGGATTCTCCTGGGGGGCCAAGTGTTCCTTAACTTGAGTGCATCAGCAACTGATCTGGCGATCACTGACACCCTCCTTTAAAAATCAAAAAAGGCACTACGGACATCAAAGGGCAAAGAGGCAGGTACTGTTTTCTACTGTGTCGCATCACCTCTTCTTTTAACAACACTCTGTAAGCGTTTGGGAACTGAGGAAACAAAGTGCTGTTGTTTTGAAAGTGAAATGTTTTCCCATTCTTGTTTGATTTCGGATTTCAGCTGCTCAACAGTTTGAGGTCTTCTTTGTTGTATTTAGCACCCAGACTCTTTTAATACAGAGCCATGCTGTTGTAATACATGCAGAATGTGGTTTGATGTTGTCTTGCTGAAATAAGAAAGGCCTTACCAGAAAAAGACGTCATCTGGATGGCAGCTTATGTTTGTCAGAAACCTATATATATCGTTCAGCATTATTGGTGCCTTCACAGATGTGCAATTCCATGTGCACAAATGCACCCCCATACCATCATGGATGCTGGCTTTTGAACTGTGTACTGATAACAAGCCGGGCGGTCTTTCTCCTTTTTACCATGGAGGACACGGTGTCCATGATTTCCAAAAAGAATTTCAAATTTTGATTTGTCGGACCACAGGACACCTTTACTACTGTGCCTCAGTCCATCTTATATGAGCTTGGACCCAGAGAAGGCGGCAGTGTTTCTTGATCCTGTTTATATATGGCTTCTTCTTTGCATGGTGGAGTTTTAACTTGCATTTGTGAATGCAGTGACAAACTGTTTTCACAAGCAATGGTTTTCGGAAGTGTTTCTGACTCCATGCAGTCATTTCTACTTCAGAATCGTGTCTGTTTTTAATGCAATGCTGTCTGAGGGCCTGACGATTATGGCCATACTGTACTGGTTTTCAGATTTGTCCTTTTGCATAAACAGATTTCTATGGATTCTCTGAATCTTTTAATGATATACTGTCAATGTTGAAATGCCAATTAGTGTTGAAACAGAGTGATTTACATGTATCTCAAAGTTAATGCTTTCTATGACACTTATTTTTATTATTTATTTAGTTTTTATGAGATTTATTTCTTGTTCTAGGATGAATAATCTTTTTCTCACTAAAAAAAAAAAGCATTGCAGATTAAGTATAAAGGTCAGTGCTAAATATTTTGTCTAGCGCAGAGGTCAGTTTTAGGTAGGAAACATTAGTTTAAGTTTCCTTTAGTTAGACAGCAGCTCCTGTTATAAACTGTCCCAGTGAGTATGTGTAGCAGCTCAGTCTAAAGGCAGTGTGAGGTTTTATTTTATATCAGAAATGTGACTATAAAATGGCTTATATTGTGAGTAAGAAGAAAAAGAAAAGCTGTATGAATGAATGAAATTAATGTTGATATAATTAAGAGCCCATCAATCCTCTTCTGTGTATTCGAGGTGCTGATTGGTCCACAGATAGAACCTTATAGAACTAAGTTAGAGTTTCACTTTGGAGATAAAATATTGTTTTCTAGATAAAAAGTACAAAAATGCACACAACTTAAAAACTAACTTTTCACTAACTTTTTATTTATTTATTTATTTTTAAATAAACAGCATATTAAATCAAATTATGCAGCTTAGCCTTTTGTTCAGGCCTAGAATCACTCACTGCTCAATGCGTGACGATGGTCAATAATGGTAAATAATCAGTGTGCCTTTCTAGAAAGGCAGTGTTGGAGAAAATGTTTGTAAATGTGTGAAATTACAATGCAACGTGAATAATGAAAAGAAAAAAGCAGCTGTTTTATACTGTAAATGATTTAGTAGCTACTAATGTGTAAGTTCTGAAGTTTTTAGAGTGATGATATTTGGACCCTTGTACCAACATTTAAGGGGTTTATGTGGTAATCAGTGCATTTTTTTTATTTCAGCCCACGTGAAAGTAGCGTTCTCAGCTGCTTTGGGAAAGGATGGGTACTACGGGCCCTTCACAACCGATGTTACGATGACCTTCAAGAAAGTCTTCACAAATAATGGAAATGCTTACGATCCAGTCACAGGTATTTCCTCATTAATATACTGACAAAGACAATCCTGTATGTAATGGAATCTTTCAACATGCATACCATGGATCCAGAATGCTATGTCTCTTATTACTAAAATCAAGCAGGTGGTATCATGCCTGGCTATGGAGGCAGCCCTGCAATGTATGGAGCTGGATTTGGTGGGATTTTTAGAAATCTTTTCAGAATGGCGATACCATTGTTCAAGAGGGGGTTTAGTATAGCCAAACCACATTTAAAAACAGCTGCTAAAAACATAGTGAAGATTATACAGATCTGAATAACACATTCTTGTACTTTCGTCTTAAAATCACAAAACCTGATGGAAGCGATATAGATATAGATGATGGCGCTGCTGTGGGGTTGATAAACTACCCTGGAGCTACAATATTTTCACAGGTCGACGTGTCCCTAGGTGACAGACTGATATCACAGAGTACGAGTACCTACCCATATCGCAGTATCATAGAATGTCTAGCCAACTATGGCTGGGATACCCTGGAAACTGTTTTCTCTGTGGGACTCTTTTATCTGGACACTGCAGGGCATATGGATGAAACAAACCCCGCTAGGAACAACAGCTTTTTGGCAAAGAGGGCTACATTTACAAATGCTAGTAATGTGGTAGAACTGTTGACCCCAATTCATAGCGACATATTTTTTCAGGAGAAATTTACGCTTAATGGCGTTGATATAAAAAATTGCATGACATGTAGTAAGGACAAATTCTGTCTGATGCAAAATGATTCTCTCAGCATCTTTATTTGTCAAAAAAGTGTCAGCATCACCATCTGTAAGGTTAGGTCATGCTCAGGCACTGCTGTCAACAACGGCTAAATACCCGATTGATAGAGTGTGTCTAAAAAAAATTTAAATACAATCCTGTTCTGTATTCTGTCCCCAAAGTGTTGAGATGAGCTGTTTTTCCTCTGCAGGTGTCTTCACTGCACCAGTCAAAGGGGTCTACCACTTCACAGCCACCATCTTCGGGATGTACAGCAACCACTGGACGGGCATGAGGTTTTTCCATAATGAAGATATACTGTTTACAGTATCTGACCTTTCCAATGGAAACCATGTGATTGTCAGTAGAGACATCAATCTGTCACTGGAGAAGGGCGATGTTGTATTCATAAAACTTACAGCCAACCATCAGGTTTATGATGAATCCAACAACCTTAACACGTTTGGTGGCTTCCTGCTCTTCTCTCTGTGACATGGTGATGGAGGAAGTGTAATTGTTTAATTGTTTATCGCTTTCATGATAACTGGACCAAAGGAAACGACCCAAAATTGCTCAGAAAAAATTGCAAACAATAAACAAAGCTAAAACACAAGAAAAGTGTTTGTTTATTTTCACATAATATGGATTTCACATAATACATTGCATTGATTTACTGTGAACCTAGGTAATGCTTCAGTATAGGGGCAGCGGAATGTCCTGATAATGCATCATTACACTTTACACAAACAGTAGCTGAAGACTCATTACTTTTTTGTGAAGCTTTAACTAGCCTGAATTGAACATTTTCCAGAGTGCTTGTCAATTATACATCACAATCTTAAGCACTTTTATTGAAAGACATCTAACCTGTGAGTCACTAAGAAAACCTGATGAGAGTCATCATCACTTTATTTCTTGATCACTTTTATTTATACAGCATGCTCAAGGATGCTTTACAATCAAAGAACATCAACACATTAAACAAAAGGAAAATACAGGTAAACATTCAAGGTAAATGATAATACAGTGAAACAAGTAAATCTGAATGAAGATAGAGAGGTTGCATTCTGAACAGACTGGGGTGGGTATTCCATAATTTGGGAGCTACTACATTAAATGATCGACCACCCATAGAAGCCAATTTAAAACTTGGAACATGAAGAAGGCCTAGATTTTGCAATCTCAAAGTATGGGATGAGACATATAGATGAAGAAGCTCTGCCAAGTTTTGAGTAACCAGACCATGCAAAGCTTTATATGTTATAAGGAGAACCTTGTACTGAGTACGGAATGTAATGGGCAACCAGTGGAGACTCTGCAGGACAGGGGTGATGTGGTCATTCTTTTTTGAAAAGGTGACGATCCTAGCAGCAGCATTTTGAACACACTGTAACCTAGTCAGGGTTTTGACAGGGAGGCTAGAAAAAAAGAACATTGTAGTAGTCTAGCCGTGATGTCACTACTGCATGCATAAGTGTTTCTACATCAGCTTGGCTGAGAAATGGTCGGATGTGAGAAACATTACGAAATATTATATCAGAGAAAGAGCTGTTTTATTCTGATTAAAGGTGTTGTCAATATTCACAAACGAACAAAAATGTCAGCTTCTGGTTACGTCAAATGGAGGCGCCAAACTCAGCTGGTCTCAAGACCAAATTACCAGTTTATCTTAATGAACGAGATCATTCATTTACCATCTCAAGACTGGTCTAGATGCTACAACACTACTAGAAACTGTAAATAAGCACAGTTGATGTTCAAATAAAGTCAAATCACTAGAAATTAACACCTTCTTAGCACATGGTAATTAGAAATCTTCACTTTAGAACAGAGCAGGGTTTCCCAGTCTGAGTCTTGGTGACCCTTTGCTCTGCTTGCAGCCAATGAGGTGTTGATGTTGTTAAGGTGTGTTTTCAAATGTATCTGGTTTTATAATTTGAGTGAACAGCTGTCTTTGAGAATAATAATATCACTGCTTAACTGGTTAGTATATTTTGTGCTTTAAAGGACAGAATTGTGGGTATTTGACATTTTAGTGAAGCATAAATATTGGAAGCACTATCAGTCTGATCAGAAATCATTGTTAAGAGTGACGTTACTGTACATGTAAAAGGATATGATGTCCTGTTTTTTTTATTTTTTTGCTTTACTGATCTAATTTATCTAATTTATTTTTTTTCTTCTGATGCAGAATTATTTCCAGTATCTGTTATTAGTTGCATCTGACTTTACATCATTGATTAGAAAAGCTACTGAAAGTGGGTGTTTCTTTTTTTTTCCAATGAAAAAAAAGGTACTGAAAAAGGAAGCACTGTTTTCAAAGATCTTGGCAGGTGGTCTCTACTCCTGTTTGGATGCATAACATTTGTTTTGAGAAGCTAATAGATTCTGCACATTTGCAGAAAAGATGTTGAGAATGGTAACAGAACCAGTAGGGGGCAGTATTGCATAATTTTTTGTAGAACGTGGAAATTATACCAATGAGTTCTCACTGTTATAAATCTGACTGTTACTTCTGAGCTCCACCAACAGCGTACTCATATGTTCCTTTTGGAAATTCAGTCACTAAAGTCTTCTCTTCATTTTTGTACAAACATACAGCCAGCCTGTTTGAACTGCTGGAACCAAGTACATTAAACCTGAAGTAATAGACTCCTCTGAGTGGAGCAGTGAAAACACCTGCAGAAGGAGAAACAGATGGATCAGTACAGAGTCTCTACACCACCAGAGAGAAGAACCAAACCAGACATCAGACACCGTCTCTGTACTGACTGTACATTTACCTGTGATTGGACTGAACGCGTTTCCAATGTTTGTGATCTCTTTGCTGAAAACCAGTATGGTGTTCACATTGAAAGGCCAGAGGTAGCCATTTAAGCCTCGAGCGAATGAGAATGCCACCTTTGGTCTGTCTGCATGAATGAATGAATTAATAAACAAACAAATAAATCAATGTCATTTTTGATACTGATTTGGTGTGTTGAATTTTGCATGTTACTCAGCTTTTTTATTAATAAAGCCTTTGAAAAATGATCTTTCTGTTTCACATGTAAGACTTACTTGCATTATCCTCTCTCAGTGCTTCCGCACCACCTTCAGCAGAGACCACTCTCCCCTCCAAAGCTGGGAGACACACAAAACAAATAAATAACTATCCAACCAGCTAAACACAGAATCAGATTATTGACCAAATGAATCAGTTTCAGTAAAGCTCTGTAAACAAAGGCTACACTTCACAAATATCTATGCTAAACCCTGGACTTATATACTAAACTAACAGATCACAAGAAACAAGGAACAGGTGAGGTGAATCACTACTTAGGTGAAGCAGACCTGTGGAGAGTCATGTGAGGGAGATCAGAGGTCATGTGATCAGGCGAAGTGTTCTGGGAGATGGATTGCAGAGGCTGGGAGGTAGTGTCAGTGGGAACGGAGGGAGGTGTGACAGCGAGATAGACTTGGCCAAAAATTATTTATGATATTCAATAAACAGCGTACCCTCATATCACTGGCTAAAGTCAACCATCGTGGCCAAGTACAGGTCCAGTTCCTCCCAATGTTCAGGGTAGACTTGACACAAAACATCTCTATAAATGTCAAATGTGACAACGAACTCCCCAAAGGAGAGATTGTGCTGCAGCCTAGGATCAGACATTTTAAGAAAAAACGAAAGATGGATGGACGAGCAAGGAGGCCTAATTAAAGTTCTTACTCTGAAGAATATTGGACCTGATGCAAGCAGAGGGCAGTAGCCACCGCAAGAGGAATGAGCGGCCTACCCAAGGCTTGTGCAGGTAGAGCAGTGGAGAGACTGGAAGACTCTGGATGACTTACTGCAGTTGGAGATCCAGGGCAGCTGGATCCTAGGAGACTGGAGGCCGAGAATGCAGAAGAGCAGGGTGCTTGCAGGAACTTTTCGCAGTGAGCTGATGCTGTGGGAGAAGCAGGAGCAAGTCTGCAGGAGGAATGGAGGGGCTGCTCAGAGCCGGAATGTCATGATCACACAAAGGCCCCAAAATCTTCTTGGAAGGTCAAGAAGACCATAAAGACTCACAGCTATGGATGTGAGCACTGCAATGCATAGAAGTCATCAGAGTCAATCAGAAACTTGAATATCAGCGATCTCTCTCGGAGACGTAGCTGCTATGTGTATCAAAATGACGGAATGTCAGGGACTTGCCCTAAGCATCTCCTTACACCATTAGCCTGACCAGTCTTGTGTCACTGAGTCCCATTTTGAGTTGCTTAAACCGTTTATCATATCTTCAGCATTTTCATAAAACCCGAAAAAAAAACAAACAAACAAAAAAAAAAAAACAAGGTTGTTGTCTTCTTGTAATGTTACATGTTTTGATTAAAATACTACCTTATGATCAGGGAAATGATTAAACACATTAAATTTTAAATTTTTGGGTTATGCATGAACAAATGACACATTGAACCAATGATAATGCATATGCAGAGCACAACTTGTGTCCTGGAAAGATAAGTAGTGCTAGATATGGCAGGTAACAGGAAGATCTGGAACAAAAACAAACCCAGAAGTTTATCTCCTTTATGATGGATAAACAGAATCTGTGTTTATTTTAATGATCATTTCTGTCACTACACAACAAATGGGAGTTCACAGTTAAAGTGTGTGTATGCCATTGTAGGAGGTGACAGTATTCTACATTGAACTAGCTTATCAAGGCCACAGTCTACTTGATGGGATGAGGAGCTCAGTCTTCTGGGAGGAGCGTAAAGTAGAGCCACTACTCCTCCAGATTGAGAGGAGACCATTGAGGTGGTTTGAACATCTGATTGGGATGCCCCCCTGGCCACCTGCCATTGGAGGTTTACCAAGCATGGCTTACTGGGATGAGAGGTCGTCGTAGGACTTGCTGGAGGGATTATATCTCCAAGTTGGCCTTGGAGCAGCTCAGGATCCCCCAGAATGAGCTGGAGGAAGTTACGGGGGACTCTCTGTTTTCTCTATTGCTATCGTGACCCAAGTTGGATCAAGTGGTTTAAGAAGATGAATGAATGAATGACGGTCAGGATCAAAAGCTTTCAGTTGCTTATGTTCTCAGCTGCTTTAATAAGTGCTGTTCTGCAATTACTTATTGATACTGTCACTAATCTCCATTTTTGGGTTTTTGACATAATTTGAAGGTGCCTGTTTTTTACATTGTGTGTAAATTTCATGATAAATGGACCCAAAGAAATGGGCCAAAATGACTGGCTTCAACAAAAGTCTAGTTTCATTGAGTTATATTGAATATGTTTTTTCTTCTCCTGTAAAAATATCATGGTAACACTTTCTATGAATGTCACCTTTTGTAAGCAGCTATAAACATATTTATAACATGTTATAATGCATTCATAAGGCATTATAAACATGGTTATAAATATTTATAAAAAAAAGAATTACACTGAATTACCCTTTATAGCCATGTTTATTATACATTATGAGTTATTAATATAATGCATTATAAATAGTGTTAATAACATGTTATAATGTCAGTGCCAAAGAAGTCAGTCCCAGCTTGGAGAGCATAAAGTGAAGACAAATACCAAGCTAACGGTGGTGAACATTACCTTTCCCACATTGGGTAAAACACTGATGGCAGCTCTAGTTTAAACTCTGACATTTGAAGCCTGTAATGTGCTTTATTGTGAATGTTTTAGTGTTTCAGTAAATCCTTCAGTAAATACTTCAACTTGAAGCCTCACTCTTAACACTGGAGGAGGCTTTAGTACAGTACGCTTCACTTTACTTAGAGCAGACAAATACGATTTATGAGCTCTTATAATTTGTTATGATCAGTACTTATAATGTATTATGTTAACAATTCATAATGTATAATAAACATGGCTATAACGTATAGTGCATTTTAGTCTTATGAATGTATTATAACATGTTATAAACGTGTTTATAGGTGCTTACAAAGGTGACATTCATAGAAAGTGTTACCAAAATCATTTTGGAGATTCCGACAACAGCAATTTGTGTTTTCATGGTAAATAAGATGCATTCTGATTCTTCAGTCTTTTTCCAGTGAGCATGTGTACATTAACTACATCTCCCATCTCCAACTGGACTGCAATTAGAAGCACATTCATGGGAAAAAGTTGTGATAATGTATATACACTTATATAAAGGCTTAGTGAATATTATTTGGAGCACAAATCCAAAACTTAAAATTGTATTATGTTACAGAGGTAAGCGAATGCAGTGTTAGGAGTCTTGCCAAGGACTCTGATTGGTATAGCATGGTGTGCTTGGTCTGACAGAGAATCAAACCCCAGTCTGCTATGAGAATGGCAGTAATATTACCAACTACACTATACCAAATGAATTAAAGGGGTAAAATATCCTTTTATGTTCAGTTCAGCTTCCTCTGGAATCACTACACACACATTTTGATCACATGATCTCTCTGAAAGTTCTTCGTGCCACTTGCTTTCAATGATAAACATCACTTTAGGAAATAAACACAACACACTTGTGCAGTACAAAATGATTCTTTATGTCTATGAAGCGTTTTTACCACATTTTTTGTGATGCTGAAAATGGCAAGGAATGGTGAGGAACTTAAAGCAAAGAAAGTATTAATATATTACAAGTAAAGAAGAAAGCATCAAGCTACATAATTGTTCTGTATTCTGATATACTTATGTTTGTTTTTGCCCTGTTCAATGATTTCTGGCACTTAATATGTTACTCATTTTTTAATAATCTCTCGAAAGTTTTAAATGCAGGTCACATTTTATATGTATTCTAAAACAGTATCAGCTACAGAAGCCAAAGGCAGTTTATTGTGAAATATAGTCTTAGAACTTAGAATGCAATATTTGTCCTCACCAGTAAAAACACTTCACATAGGAAAGAGCAGAAAACCACTGAAAGTACAATGGTTGTCACTGTTGTCATAAATCTGACTGCCACTTCTGAGCAAAACATACACATGATCTCCTTTCTGCAGCAGCAGAGTGGCTCCACCAACGGCGTACTCATACTGTCCTTTCGGGTATTCAGTCACGTCTAAGATTTTCTGATGATTTTTGTACAAACATACAGCCAGCATGTGTGACTGCTGGAACCAAGTACATTAAACCTGAAGTAATAGACTCCTTTGAGTGGAGCAGTGAAAACACCTGCAGAAGGAGAAACAGATGGATCAGTACAGAGTCTCTACACCACCAGAGAGAAGAACCAAACCAGACATCAGACACTGTCTCTGTACTGACTGTGCATTTACCTGTGACTGTATTGTACGTCTTTCCAACATCTGTGATTTGTTTGCGGAAAATCAGTATAACGCCAGCGCTGTGAGGCCCATGATTGCCATTTAGGCCTGAAGCGTATGAGAACGCCACATTTGGTGGGTCTGCAAACAGAAACATGTACAGTCTCAGGGCAAATTTGATCTTTTTCCATGAGAAAGATGTACAATGTGGTTTG
Organism: Colossoma macropomum; assembly: GCF_904425465.1. NCBI lineage: Eukaryota > Metazoa > Chordata > Actinopteri > Characiformes > Serrasalmidae > Colossoma > Colossoma macropomum. Next base: position 5,819 of record NW_023495300.1, on the reverse strand, counting down.
AAAAACTACTGACCTGATCACTGCAAAAAGTGGTATCTTATCAAGTAAAATCATCTTAAATATAGTAAATACATTGTTGTAAGTTTAATGTAAGATTATGTAACTCATTTCTAGACTTTTTTTTTACTTGTCTTAAGTAATTTTACCAAGTGAAATTATCTCACTATAGTGACAGATAATTTTGCTCAGAAATGCTTGACAGCAGCAAAATCATCTGTCAGTATTTTACTCAATAAAATGACCTAAAAGAAGTAAAATTTCTGAATAATTTCTGAAAATAAGATGGATAATCTTACAATAAGTGCACAACCATCTCAAAATGGGAAATGTGTGTGTATATATATGTATATATATATATATATATATATATATATATATATATATACTAAATTTAAGATCATTTCACTTGACAAGATACCATTTTTTTTGCAGTGTACCTCTGACTTTTAAATGATTATTAGTTTACAATGTGACTCACAGCAGCATACACACCAGATTTAAGCCTGTTTTATTCTCCTCACTCAGTGAATATGCTTATCCGCCCAACTTCCCTTTGAGGAGACTCCTTTTGGAAGTGCTCAGTCCACAATGGCTCATTCCTGCCTGGCTCCATCATTACACCCCCCTGCTGATAGTTTATGGAGATATATACCTCTTCTCTTATATAAACTTCTTTGTTTGGCCTTTGGCTTTACACAGTCTGACTCTTGATGTGTGACTCTTGCCTGTTCCCCTGATTTTCACTAATCCTTTTTCCTTGTGAAAACCTGCTGGCCTATTTTTGACCCCTGCCTATGATATACTATTGGATTCCCACCAGGCTGTCTTTCTTGGTAGATGAGCTGCTTGTGTACGACCCTCAAGGATCCGACCAAAGGCTCTAGCACTGCATGTTCAGCTCCTCTTGTGCTTTGGCAGAGCTGGACTGCCCTTAGTAAAACTACTCTGCACATGGAGCCTGACTACAAACTCTGACTACAACTTTTTTTTATATTTACATACATTACATATTTATTTCTGAGTTTTATGCAGAAGAAAAAAGTTGCTCAGTTTTGTAATGAAGCATTTGAAAAATGATCTTTCTGTTTCACATTTAAGTCTTACTTGAATTCTCCTCTCCTGTTGCTTCCACAGAGTCCGCACTCCCCTCCAGCACTGTGAAACACACAAAAATAATCCAACCAACTAAACACGGAATCAGATTTTACGCCAAATGGACCACTTTATACATATATATATATATATATATATATATATATATATATATATATATAATATATATATATAATTCTAATAAGATATAAAGAGGTCATATTTTAAAAAAGAAAAATATATATATATATTACATTAATAGTTAGAATAACTCACTGTTTTAGCATTTCAAATACATTTCAAAGATGAAATATTTCAGGTCATGAAAATAAATAAGTAAATGGTAGCATTTAATAAACACAGAGTTGTGCTATTTATTCCAGTTCTTTTCTCTTTAATATCTATCATGTGAATTGTAACCCAATTCAGAAGTGGAAAAAAACAAACAAACAAACAAACAAACAACCTCAAAGCCCAGTATTGAAATTTTCAGCAGTTTTGAAAATAAAATAGTTTTTGCTAGATTTCTGCCAGCAGCATATTACTATTCAATCAAGTCAATCAATTCAATCAAGTCAGTTATTTACTAATGAGTTAAAATCAATAGTTAAGCTGTTGTTTAGAACATGATGGTGCAAATGGAAAAGATTCAAAAGATTCAAGAGTCCAGTTTTGCATGGTTGTATGAATTAAATAATAATTCTTGCTTTCTTATTTATTGTTTGTTTGTAAAAAGCTAAAAACTAATGATACAGCAGCAAATTTAATTCAGCACTGTTTTTTTATAGCTTTTTTTTAAAGCAAAACAATCTTAAATAGTACAAATGTATGTGGCTCATTATGTCATTACAGACTTTATAAACAGCATAAACAATGTAGAACAACAAGCAACAAAATGCAGAATAAAATTATCTGAATCTTTCAAACAAATTTCATTCAATTTTCCAAACTTGTGGAATTGTTTGACCTTCAGAGATGTTCATTCAGTATTACGGTCTTAAACAAAACAATTCAAAACAATTGTGAAAAAAAGGTTGTTTGTGGATCTTTCAATTTGATTTACCTGTGTTATGTTTCTTCAGCACTTCAATTTGGCTTTGAGTGAACGCAATCTTCTCGTCCCCCACTATGAGCTGGTCATCAGCTCTCTGGAGATGAACACTAGACAAGCAGAACCAAAGCAGAACCACACTGACCCTCATCCTGAGATGTTTTATTTGAGACGTGTGTAGAGTGGAGGAGCTCAGTTGAAAATGGGGTGAATGTAACAGGCGATCAGCATCTGATTCTTATATAGTGGAACATGCACAGATGTGCCACACACACACACACACACACACACACAGATACACACACACACACACACACACACACACACACACACTTCAGGAGAAGAAAATGCAGAAGTAGGCCTGGCTTCACACTTGCAAAAAGAAGATTGCAGAAGCTGATCTGTGACTGAGTGTGGCATCGCACCTCCATAAGATGTTAAAAAAAAAAAAAAGGCTGAGAGGTAAACTGTGAAATTTCTTTCCTCATAGAAATTCCATGATCAACTGTGAGTGTATTATTGTGGAAAATGGAAGGGTTTAGGAATCACAGCAACTCAGCCACGAAGAGTCAGACCACGTAAAGTTACAGAGCAGGTTGCCGAGCACTGAAGAGCATAGAGCATAAAAGTCTCCAACACTGCTGACTCAGTAACAGAGTTCCAAACCTCCTCTGGCCTCAACATCAGCACAAATACTGTGCGCTGGGAGCTTCAAGGCATGGGTTTCCATGACTGAGCAGCTGCATGCAAGCCTTACATCACCAGGCACAATGCCAAACGTTGGATGGAGTGGAGTAAAACGCCGCCACTGGATTCTGGAGCAGTGGAAACATTTTCTTTGGAGTGATGAATCACACTTCTCTATCTGTCAGTCTGATGGACGAGTCTGGGTTTGGTGAATGCCAGGAGAATGTTACCTGCCTGACCGCACTGTGCCAGCTGTAAAGTTTGGTAGAGGAGGGATGATGATATGGGGTTGTTTTTCAAGGGTTGGTCTAGAACTCTTAGTTACAGTGAAGGGAAAACTTAATAAGAAGATAGGAATTTTGGACAAGTGTACATTTCCAAGTTTGTGGGAACAGTTTGGGGAAGCCCTGACCTCAACCCCATTGAACTCTGAACACAAATACTCTTCTGGATGAAGGCCAAAAATTCCTACAGACACTCTCCAAAATCTTGTAGAAAGCTTCTCAGACAACTGGAAGCTGTTACAGCTGCAAAGGGGGACCAACTCCATATTAATGCCTATGGATTATAGAATGGAATGTCAGAAAAGCTCCTGTAGATTTAATGTATAATGAGTAATGTAATGTAATGTAATGAGTAAAATGTTAAAACAGGCAGATTATGCAGACAGTACTGCACTGATGGGTACTGAGAAAGGCAGCCTCTGATCACCCCTGAGAGAATAACACTCCACACTGCCCAAACAGCCAGAAAGAGCAGCCACCGCCATGGACTTAGGATAGAGTGCAGTACTCAGAGTGAATGGCTCACCGTGCTCACTGACACAGGTTCAACTATGCGGCATTCTGCTATATTCTGCACCAATCAGGCATAACATTATGAGCACCTCCTTATTTCTATGCTCACTGTCCATTTTATCAGCTCCACTTACTATATAGGTGCACTTTGTAGTTCTACAGTTACAGACTGTAGTCCATCTGTTTCTCTGCATACTTTGTTAGCCCCCTTTTACCCTGTTCTTCAGTGGTCAGGACGCCCATGGACCTTTATAGAGCAGGTGCTTTTTGGGTGGTGGATCATTCTCAGCACTGCAGTAACACTGATGTGGTGGTGGCGTGTTAGTGTGTGTTGCGCTGTTCTGAGTGGATCATATGCTGTAGGAATCCTGGTAATGCAAATAAAACAAAAACTAAATACTTTCCTGCTCAAGAATGGATTTTTGATGTTGAAAGTAATTGTTACACAAACAATAACTATTCATAAATTGAGTAAAAATAAATAAAGTTAGTAGGTCGTAATATTTGATTTTTGCCATGGATTTTAAAAAAAAAAATTATCAAGTAGACAGTAATTGTGTTAATGGAGTTCTTAATTTTGCCAAAGGAGCATTATTTAAATTTTCTCTTAAATAAGAGCCACCTTGATAGCTTCACTTTCTGGGAGACATATAAATAATTCATACTACAAAATAGAACAATAAGCATTGTTTATATGTAGACAAAGTAAATCTAGCATTGATAAAATTTGGTACACTTATGTTCCAGATAGACGATATGAGGCTTTCACTTATAATACTATCCACAGTTTTGCTTGAAAGTATGTGAACCCTTTAAAATTTTCTATATTTCTGCATAAATTTGAATTTTCACACACGTCCTAATAGTAGATAAAGAAAACTTCAAAAAATTAAATAAATGCTACAAAAATATTAGACCTGGTCATTTACTTATTGTTGAAAACGAAATGATCCTATATTCCATACACTGTATCGCCAAAAGTAAAAAAAATAAAAAATAAATAAAAGATAATGTTTTAGGTCAAATTTTTAATATGATGTCGGCCTACGCTTTGCAGCTATAACAGCGTCAGCTCTTCTGGGAAGGCTTTCCACAAGGTTTAGGAGTGTTTATGGGAATTTTTGACCATTCTTCCAGAAGCACATTTGTGAGGTCAGACACTGATGTTGAACAAGAAGGCCTGGCTCACAGTCTCTGCTCTAATTTGTCCCAAAGGTGTTCTATTGGGTTGAGGACAGGCCAGTCAAGTTCTTCTACACCAAACTCGCTCATCCATGTCTTTATGGACTTTGCTTTGTGCACTGGTGCGCAGTCATGTTGTAACAGGAAGGGGCTGTCCACAAACTGTTCCCACAAAGTTGGGAGCATGAAATTGTCCAAAATCTCTTGGTGCTGAAGCATTAAGAGTTCCTTTCACTGGAACTAAGGGGCCGAGCCCAACTCCTGAAACACAGCCCCACACCATAATCCCCCTCCACCAAACTTTACACTTGGCACAATGCAGTCAGACAAGTACCGTTCTCCTGGCAACCGCCAAACCCAGACTCATCCATCGGATTGGTAGACGGAGAAGCGTGATTCATCACTCCAGAGAACACGTCTCCACTGCTCTAGAGTCCAGTGGCGGCGCTTTACACCACTGCATTCAACGCTTTGCATTGCGTTTGGTGATGTAAGGCTTGGATCCAGCTGCTCAGCCATGGAAACCCATTCCATGAAGCTCTCTACCCTGTTGACTCTGCAGAAGGTCGGTGACCTCTGCACACTATACGCCTCAGCATCCGCTGACCTTGCTCTGTCATTTTACATGGCTGACCACTTCATGGCTGAGTTGTTGTCAAGCCCAATCGCTTCCACTTTGTTATAATATCACTGACAGTTGACTGTGGAATATTTAGTAGTGAGGAAATTTCACGACTGGACTTGTTGCACAGGTGGCATCCGATCACGGTACCACGCTGGAATTCACTGAGCTCCTGAGAGCGACTCATTCTTTCACTAATGTTTGTAGAAGCAGTCTGCATATATATGCAGTATAGTGTATCTGTGAGTGGCAAAAGTATGTGAACCTTTGTTTTCAGTATCTGGTGTGACCCACTTGTGCAGCAATAACTGCAACTAAATGTGTCTGGTAAATGTTGATTAGTCGTGCACATCGGTTTGGTGCATGACCCACAATTTGAGTTTCAGCT